>NW_024094202.1:0-10180 GCF_014356525.2 Nilaparvata lugens
GGAGCCATCCATAATGATTATATATTCTGCTGCTATGTTCAAGCTTTAAGACGACTAGAGGTTGATAATGGTGAAACAGCCAAATCTCAAATTGTTCTAATAAATTAGTTATTTTGATAATAACAAATCGTTTTCATTCAAATCACCAAATGGTGTGCTTGAAAATAAATATGCAATAGAGGTGCAAATTGAAATTTAAAAGTATTTCAATATGAATATGATGCATTATTGTATTTGATCAGGGACATCAACATTCATTTCAATCTGGGTACAATAACCATTTATTTATTTATCTGAAAAAATATAAGTGTATTTCAATTTAAATATGTGTTATATTCATTTATTTGATAAGGAATGTTAACATTCATTTCAATCGAGGCAGAAATATCGTAATGCAAAAAATAAATGTACAAACATGGTTGATAGTTGCAAAATTGTTGATGCTATTATTTACCAATCGATCATGCATTAATGAGTAATTTCTGATGATTAAGCAATTATCAGTTCTACCATAGAAAAACAATAGCGTAAGTAGATATCCCATGGTATAGGGAGCTTTATCACGTACACCCTGAGTAGCTTCAGAGGTGGGTGATTGATACCCAGGTGTTGCTCCTGGATGACTTCCCTCAGTCGTAATGTGGGCGGGGAAAGGAGGCAAGTCGAAGTTCCTCTTCCTTCTTCTTTGTGCCTCAGCTGGCGTGAACAGCACCTCCTGGTGCTTCTGACGGCGTGAAGGTCGATCTCTTCTCTGATGACACCACTTTGATGTAATTTTGTATTGGCCTTACGGCCTCGGTTCCACTCCAGTGAAGTAGGAAAAGGAAGGACAGACAGGATAGGGACGGCAGACAACGGTCCGCTGTGCCCGGGGAGAGGAAGAATAGGGACGGCAGACAACGGTCCGCTGTGCCCTGGGGAGAAGGAAGAATAGGGACGGCAGACAACGGTCCGCTGTGCCCTGGGGAGAAGGAAGAATAGGGACGGCAGACAACGGTCCGCTGTGCCCTGGGGAAATGGGAGGACAGGGACGGCAGACAACGGTCCGCTGTGCCCTGGGGAAATGGGAGGACAGGGACGGCAGACAACGGTCCGCTGTGCCCTAGGGAGATGGGAGGTCAGGGACGGCAGACAACGGTCCACTGTGCCTGGGGAAATGGGAGGACAGGGACAGCAGACAACGGTCCGCTGTGCTTAGGGAGATGGGAGGATAGGGACGGCAGACAACGGTCCGCTGTGCCCTAGGGAGATGGGAGGACAGGGACGGCAGACAACGGTCCGCTGTGCCTGGGGGAATGGAAGGTCAGGGACGGCAGACAACGGTCCACTGTGCCTGGGGAAATGGAGGACAGGGACGGCAGACAACGGTCCGCTGTGCCCTGGGGAAATGGGAGGACAGGGACGGCAGACAACGGTCCGCTGTGCCCTGGGGAAATGGGAGGACAGGGACGGCAGACAACGGTCCGCTGTGCCCTAGGGTGATGGGAGGTCAGGGACGGCAGACAACGGTCCGCTGTGCCCTAGGGGATGGGAGGTCAGGGACGGCAGACAACGGTCCGCTGTGCCCTGGGGAAATGGGAGGACAGGGACGGCAGACAACGGTCCGCTGTGCCCTAGGTGGATGGGAGGACAGGGACGGCAGACAACGGGCCGCTGTACAAGGAGCAGGAAGGTTGTGAGCGATGCTGTGGTCTGGGGCTCGTCCGGCCTTTAAATACTCCCCAAAGTGGAGGGGATGGAGTTGAGCCGCCGCCAGAGGCGGTGGAAATCGTCTTGATGCGCGGAAGATGGTGCGCCATCGGTACCTCCCTTATCTCCGCGGTCGGCTAGCATTGCTGATAGCCGAGCGTCTTTCAATAATATTATTTATTATTTTCTCGTCACAATTTTACTTTGTGACACCCCCACTCCTACTTGGGGGGGGGGGTGTTCGGAGCCCTCTATGGCACCACCTTAAAAGGCGTGAGCCATCTAGGCATCACCTTAAGAGGTGTACACCTCCCAGCATCACCTTTAGAGAGGTGTATGCACTCACTATGAGCATCATCTACACCTGGTCCACAGGTACATATTTACACTGTCCATCTGGTAATTGGACTTTCCTACGTGGTCGACCTGCTCGTCTGCGCTTTCCTGTGTTGTGTTGCGGTGACACAGCACCGATCCTTATTTTGAGAGGGGCTTGGTGTGGGTTCCTGGGACAGTGGGTCTACTCCTTGATGGTCAAAGACTGTGATGGCTCTTCTACATCCATATCAATGGGGGGGTGGTATTAACTTTTCCACATCACTCTCGGAGCTACCACTGTGTTGGTGGCTGGGGCAAAATTGTGGCCGCCGTTCAGAGTCTTAATCATTCCTGTGATCCATAACTATGTTGCCCGAAGATGCTTCTTCTGGAATATATGACAATTCCGCCCTAGCATCAATCAAAGCATTGAGTTCAACTCCATTCAAACCAACCTGCATGAATATCTTTTGTCGTGATCCTTGTTGTCCTGAGATTCCGATTGTACAGCTGATATTGTTGGGACTTTTGTTGTCCTACTCCCCGATAAGGGTGATCGCAACATAATTGGCTGTCTTGAAGGATTCAATTGGGGAGGATCCCACTCCACCTCTCTTGTGAATGTGTGAATATTCACTCTGTTTTACGCATGAATTCCATGCCTAATAGCAGATCTGTTCAGTCCTCCATTATAGATGCCACTAGTGGAACTGTGATTTGTTCTATGGTCACATTAGTAGTCACTTTCCCATTTCCGGGGTTGACCGTCCATCAGCTAATATCGCGCAGTGACGTGCTGGTTCTTTCGTATCATCCCTATTTTCCGGATGACTTCATAGACCTCGTTGCTCATATAATCGCTTCAGCACCCGTATCTAGCAGGCCTGACACTTTTTACCGCCGATATTACGGCAATGATAGTCTGTTGTCTCTTGATGACTCTTCAATCACAGAATCCTGTGTGCTGTTCGCATCACTGCTGTCTTGTTCAGAGTTTTATTCTCCTTTTGCACATCACAGACACATTTCAGTGCTCTCTTTCCGCTCCTTTTACATGGTGGGATATCGGACAGTGTGATCTCCAGTGCCCCGTTCTTGTATTGCCCACACATGGGTTCAGACTCACTAAGAGATGGTCTGTTACTAGTAGGGGTATAACTGTCTCAACCTTGAGCCTTGTAATCTTTTTCGTGTCCTCAATCATGTGACTCTCGAATTCTGTCTATTCTGTTTCTTCCTCTGCTTTTATTTGTTCATACTCCCTCGCGAATTTTTCCAATTCGTTGATACTATGAACATCTGATTGCCGAATATACCATTTGTACCGTCTATGGTACTGATCCTCTGTCAGCTCCTGGTGTTGAGCATCTGAATCAGACTCTCCCTGTTCACTCATGATTCTTACTTCGTTGCCTCGTGCCCCAAGTTCGGGCGCCAATCTATCACATACACCCTGAGTAGCTTCAGAGGTGGGTGATTGATACCCAGGTGTTGCTCCTGGATGACTTCGCTAAGTCGTAATGTGGGCGGGGAAAGGAGGCAAGTCGAAGTTCCTCTTCCTTCTTCTTTGTGCCTCAGCTGGCGTGAACAGCACCTCCTGGTGCTTCTGACGGCGTGAAGGTCGATCTCTTCTCTGATGACACCACTTTGATGTAATTTTGTATTGGCCTTACGGCCTCGGTTCCACTCCAGTGAAGTAGGAAAAGGAAGGACAGACAGGATAGGGACGGCAGACAACGGTCCGCTGTGCCCTGGGGAGAAGGAAGAATAGGGACGGCAGACAACGGTCCGCTGTGCCCTGGGGAGAAGGAAGAATAGGACGGCAGACAACGGTCCGCTGTGCCCTGGGGAGAAGGAAGAATAGGGACGGCAGACAACGGTCCGCTGTGCCCTGGGGAGAAGGAAGAATAGGGACGGCAGACAACGGTCCGCTGTGCCCTGGGGAGAAGGAAGAATAGGGACGGCAGACAACGGTCCGCTGTGCCCTGGGGAGAAGGAAGAATAGGGATGGCAGACAACGGTCCGCTGTGCCCTGGGGAGAAGGAAAATAGGGACGGCAGACAACGGTCCGCTGTGCCCTGGGGAGAAGGAAGAATAGGGACGGCAGACAACGGTCCGCTGTGCCCTGGGGAGAAGGAGAATAGGGACGGCAGACAACGGTCCGCTGTGCCCTGGGGAGAAGGAAGAATAGGGACGGCAGACAACGGTCCGCTGTGCCCTGGGGAAATGGGAGGACAGGGACGGCAGACAACGGTCCGCTGTGCCCTAGGGTGATTGGAGACAGGGACGGCAGACAACGGTCCGCTGTGCCCTGGGGGGAATGGAAGGTCAGGGACGGCAGACAACGGTCCGCTGTGCCCTAGGGAGATGGAATGGGAGGACAGGGACGGCAGACAACGGTCCGCTGTGCCCTGGGGGGAATGGAAGGTCAGGGACGGCAGACAACGGTCCGCTGTGCCCTGGGGAAATGGGAGGACAGGGACGGCAGACAACGGTCCGCTGTGCCCTGGGGAAATGGGAGGACAGGGACGGCAGACAACGGTCCGCTGTGCCTGGGGAAATGGGAGGACAGGGAAGGCAGACAACGGTCCGCTGTGCCCTAGGGTGATGGGAGGTCAGGGACGGCAGACAACGGTCCGCTGTGCCCTAGGGTGATGGGAGGTCAGGGACGGCAGACAACGGTCCGCTGTGCCCTGGGGAAATGGGAGGACAGGGACGGCAGACAACGGTCCGCTGTGCCCTAGGTGGATGGGAGGACAGGGACGGCAGACAACGGGCCGCTGTACAAGGAGCAGGAAGGTTGTGAGCGGAATGCTGTGGTCTGGGGCTCGTCCGGCCTTTAAATACTCCCCCAAAGTGGAGGGGATGGAGTTGAGCCGCCGCCAGAGGCGGTGGAAATCGTCTTGATGCGCGGAAGATGTGCGCCATCGGTACCTCCCTATCTCCGCGGTCGGCTAGCTTGCTGATAGCCGAGCGTCTTTCAATAATATTATTATTATTTTCTCGTCACAATTTTACTTTGTGACAGCTTATGTCGTAACTTTTACTGTTATCTCAAGCCGATATTCCACATACTTCTTTCCCGTAGAGCTGTGTGACACTGGTAGTCTCTCATATTGTGCAGTTCATACCCTCTCACCGCCACAAAACAGTAAAAATCGACAGTAATCGGCTTGAGAAAAAAGTAAAAGTTGCGACATAAACTCATTATACCATGGTATATCTACTTACGCTATTGTTTCTCTATGGTTTCTCTATGTTTCTCTATGTTTCTCTATGTTTCTCTACTCACTTTTTCATGCCAGATATGGAAAATGCCAGGATCTGTGGCTCTCACGACTTTCAGGCCACTTCGAACATACTTTCTGTATAGTGAAAGGTCTTCGCCTCCCCAACCTACAATTTCCTCGTCAAATCCCAGCACTCGCAGAAAATCAGACCTGCAACATATTGCGTTATAAACATTAGTCAGAAAATTTGAAAGGAATTGAATTTCGGACAGTATTTTTTCTTCAACTAAGGGCCATAAGCACCATCTATAAGTTCAACGCTGAACCACGTTTACTTGTAGATATGGTTGCATTTATCATATTAATGTATTCCATTAAAAGTATGAATTGAATGTATTTCATATTAATGTATTTCACGGGGTTTAAACAAACAGCTTGCATTTATCCGTTCAAACCGAGTGTCTTCATTGAGCCTCAAGTGGGAAGTGTCGCTTTCTACCAAAAATTTGAACTAAAATTCCAGTTTTTATCATCAACCAAACTCAATTGATATATGACGACACTAGCCGTCAGGCTCGCTTCGCTCGCCATATCCGTTTAGCCAGGGGGCTCCACCCCTGGACCCCGACTGGATCGTCCGAGAATGAGATCAGCAGGCTCGCTTCGCTCGCCTGCATTTTTCATTTGAGCATTTTTATCATATGTTAGAACAATCCAGTCGGTGGTCCAGACTCAACGTCTGGCTAAACGGATATGGCGAGCGAAGCGACCCTGACGGCTAGTAATATAATATTCCCAGGATTGAAGTAGCAGTGCCCAATCAATTTTTCTGCGATAAATGCATTTAAATCTTCAACTTGGTGCCAACCTGACAAAGTCAACTCAACTTAATGCCAACCTGACAAAATTATTAATTTATTTGCCAGTTAACAACTGTTTCGAAGAGGTACTCTATCTAGATATAGTTCTATAGTAACATATGATATGGAAATTTCAATTATATTAAGAGATTGGGAGAAGAAGAATATACATGGTAAAAGACGAACTTTAAACCCTTAAAAACACCCTTAGAGTTAAAATATTGCTGAAAGATTTCTTAGTGCGCCTCTAAAGGGCCACTGAACATACCTACCAATTTGAACGTTTTTGGTCGGTAGATTTTTAGTTATGCGAGTGATGAGTGAGTGAGCAGTCAGTCAGTCAGTCAGCCAGTCAGTGAGTGAGTGCCATTTCGCTTTTATATATATAGATATATAAATGCGACCATACGTTGATTAAGCGTATTTAAAGGTGCGTACAGATATACCGCCACGAACATTAGCAATTCACTTTTAATCAGCTGACTATATCTGTATTTTTACAGAAACGGTAAGATACAGATATAAAAAGCTTGACATCAGCTGATTAAAAGTGAATTGCTCATGTTCGCGGCGCGTAAATCTGTACGCACCTTAATGTTCAGCCCCGCACACACACATCGATTTTTGTTCATAAGGTAGGCCTATTTTGCCGTCTTTAGAAAAAAATATTAGATTAAACACATGATTTTAAACAGATGATGTTTGTCAAGCTCTGTTCAATCTGATAGAATTCATAAGGACGGAAAAATATCGTACGAACAAAAATCGATGTGTTTGTGCGGGGTTTTCGACTAAAGGTTTAAGGTCAGTTCAAGTGAAAAAAGTATGATCCTAAAGGTTGCACTTCATACATGATAGTTATAATTATCTCCAAAACACCAGATGCACTTTAATCACCTTCAAATTATTTATCCCTTTCCATTCAAGTATACATTCTTCAAATCTCTTGATGCTCAAAATTCTAATATTTCAATTCCATTTCTCATTTCTTAGATCCCTCATTCTTCAGTGTGCATTCTTCAGAATCTTTGATGCTCCAAATTCCAATATTTCAATATCATTTCTCATTTCAAAAATCTGGTGTGGCGCACTCACATAACTTCCCTTGCCGTTATGTAAATTGATCACCTGTCGCTACGGTAGTGTTCCCACGCATCTCAAGTCTACTATTCAAAGATTAGAGCCAGCTGGGGACAAGGTAATAACGCTAGAGACACACGAGGTCTGCTATCTCTTCATAGTGAATCATTTAATAGAATCAACAGCTGCCAATAGTTTGCAATTGGATAATCACATTTTCTCGATTTTCGAGATTATTTTTAATTTTAGGTGAAAATGTTGCTGAACATTAATTGTAGAAATTCTCATGCTCAATCTATTCCACTCGAATTATTTGTTTAATTGTATCTGAAGCTTGATAATTAAGAATCTAAATCAAACTTTGCATAGATGGGGCGGAACTCCTGAATTTTTACAGATATGGGACTTGTGGCAGTTGATAGAGCTTATCGATGACTATTTCAGGTATAACTTTAATCAAAGTCGTTGGAGCCGTTTTCGAGAAAATCGTAAAAAACCCTGTTTTTGACAACATTTTCGCCATTTTAGCCGCCATCTTGAATCGCATTTGATCGAAATTGTTCGTGTCGGATCCTTATATTGTAAGGACCTTACGTTCCAAATTTCTAGTCATTCTGTTAATTGGGAGATGAGATATCGTGTACACAGACGCACATACACTCATACACACACACACACATACAGACCAATACCCAAGAAACACTTTTTGGACTCAGGGGACCTTGAAACGTATAGAAATTTAGAAATTGGGGTACCTTAATTTTTTTCGGAAAGCAATACTTTCCTTACCTATGGTAATAGGGCAAGGAAAGTAAAAATCCATAAAGTCTTACCAATCCAGCAAGCTTACAATGGAAATGTTTCCCGTACAATTTCATCTAAGATTTTATGAAATAAACATCATATATATTCATGACATGCATAGTGTGTTGTGCATGGGCGAAAATTTCCCAATTTCACAGGGGATGAATTTCCAGTTTTCCAAAAAAATTATAACGATACAAAATGATGCTCTATCATTCTGGAGTTATTTCGGAATATGTATTATGAAAACATAATCACCACCGTAGAGAGGATGAAGTCATGAGCTACTGCTCATTAATTTCCAATGAACAATAACAGTCAGTCGGAAAATTATTCATGAAAACTGGATAGATAGAATGATGCTTCATAAAACACATTCTGGACATGTTTTGCAATGTAACTTCTGTTATCAGGAACGAGGGCTTTAACGGGAGGCATTGAACATCAGGTGAGTTGATGGTAATGAAATAGGAGCGTTTTCCTATAGTGAGGTCCACGTTATAATGGCAGTAGTCGATCAACATTGGTGTTGCTATCCTTGTCTATCATTCAACAAAGCAGATAGCGCTATCCTTTTCTAGCTCCGCAACGTTGCCATATCGTTTTTAAACGATGTAGAGGTATGGTTAATCTACAAAATATACTATCTAAATTGAGAAAATGTATTATTTGATCATTGAAAAATGCAATATTGTCTTTAAGAATTAAGTATAATTGACTATTTCAAACAAGCATGGACAGTTGATATTACATTAACTAGTAGTTCTGTGAACAGTAGACCTCGCGCCTCAGTAAGTTACATTGACCTGTTATGTTTTCTCAAAATTAATAAATAATTTATCAATTTAAAATGTCTAGAAAAAATCCTAAATAAATATAGAGCTTTCTGTCCTATCGTACCGTGACGTGTCGTCCCGGAATGTGAGTGTGAGCGCTGTTATCAGGTCTGGCTGCAATCTGTCTACAACGTTGATGGAAAGATACATTTTCAAGATGTTCGATGTTTTTGAACGGGTAGTATTATAATAGTCACTGTCTACTAACGTTGATGGAAAGAAACATTTTCAAGATGTTCGATGTTTTTGAACGGTAGTATTATAAATAGTCAACTGTCTACTAACGTTGATGGAAAGATACATTTTCAAGATGTTCGATGTTTTTGAACGGGTAGTATTATAGTCCACTAGACAGCTGATTTATGATGAATAATTCTATAGTCTGTTTTTTACGGTAATATTTGCGTATGAAGGAGGTTCCTTTTTCCTTTTATATTATCCTTGAAATGCAAAATTTCCAAAAACCTTGCATATACGTCGACGCGCAATTTAAAAAGGAACATACATTTCAAATTTCATGAAAATCTATTACCGCGTTTCGCCGTAAATGCGCAACATAAAAACATTTAAACATTTTAAGAGAAATGCCAAACCGTCGACTTGAATCTTAGACCTCACTTCGCTCGGTCAAATATACTGGTATCAGCTATCCTCTATAGAAGGCAGTGGCTTGGTAGAGACTCGGCAACACTGTTCTCCTATCTTTCTCCATTGCCATTTATAACGTGGACCCATCACGTTAGCAGCAGCAGCACAATGATATGCATCTCGTCCTCCAAGCAGACATGACTGCTCCATGAATTGAATGTTTATCAGGTCGGATAGAGGCTGTTTTGGACAGACTCGCTTCAAATTCATTGCTCGTCAATATTTTACATCACATTCGCGGTGAATGGAGTAGCTAAGCGATTCATGCTCATATCTGTACACTGTAAACTGTCCCTAAACAACAGGCTTTTTTGTACCGTAGCAGTTTCAGAGCTTCATTTATGATCACAAAATCGCAAACTTACAGTCGACAAAGGATGAACAGTTGACAATATACATTTACAGGTTACAGAAACTATTTTAATGATTCTTGAACTAATTCAAATTACGACTCAATTCTAAAATTCGACTAAATTCGAAGCAGTGTGTGATTACATAACCTTATCTTTTGGACAACATTAACATTTATCAAAATTTTGGAGAGAAATAGTACAGGCTCAGCCTAGTTTTCCCCAATTCATAATTGTATTATGATCGTAGTATTTTATTATACAATAGATGGATGAATGAATGAATAAATAAATGAATTCACGATCAAATAATGAAGGTCTTATACACAATTCACCGGTGATCTTAATTCGAACTCAATATGGAT
>NW_024094203.1:0-11214 GCF_014356525.2 Nilaparvata lugens
ATTACTGTTTTTCTTTCTCTTCATTACTGTACTTCTTATTTTTTCATCACTGTTTTTCTTTCTCTTTCATACTGTTTTTCTTTCTCTTCCATTACTGTACTTCTTTCTCTTTTATCACTGTTTTTCTTTCTCTTTCATTACTGTACTTCTTCACTTTTATCACTGTTTTTCTTTCTCTTTCATTACTGTACTTCTTTCTCTTTTATCACTGTTTTTCTTCTCTTCCATTACGGTACTCTCTTTCGTCTATTACAGGTTCTCATTCTCTTTCATTACTGTTTTTCTTTCTCTTTCATTACTGTACTTCTTTCTCTTTCATTACTGTACTTCTTCACTTTTATCACTGTTTTTCTTTCTCTTTCATTACTGTACTTCTTCTCTTTTATCACTGTTTTTCTTTCTCTTCCATTACTGTACTTCTTTCTCTTTCAATTACAGTTCTCATTCTCTTTCATTACTGTTTTTCTTTCTCTTCATTACTGTACTTCTTTCTCTTTCATTACTGTACTTCTTTCTCTTTTATCACTGTTTTTCTTTCTCTTTCATTACTGTACTTCTTTCTCTTTCATTACTGGTTCTCATTCTCTTTCATTACTGTTTTTCTTTCTCTTTCATTACTGTACTTCTTTCTCTTTCATTACCGTACTTCTTTCTCTTTTATCACTGTTTTTCTTTCTCTTTCATTACTGTACTTCTTTCTCTTTCATTACCGTACTTCTTTCTCTTTTATCACTGTTTTTCTTTCTCTTTCATTACCGTACTTCTTCTCCATTACTTCTACATTTACTCCGCGGTTTTATTGTTTGGAAGTTCTTAATTTCGCAACTAGGTTACATTTTTTCACAATTATTCGCGTTGTCAGCAGTTTTCTTTCTCACGATATTTTGATTTTTGTGTCAATAATAACTCCTCACCAGTAAAATTCCCAGAAACGTGGTGTACTACCATATTAATGACTTTTCATGAGATTTTTAATTATTTAAAAACATTGTTGACATTCTGAGCCTTTAGGCTAAACTTGGGGTCGCTGAGAACGAATCTGCAATCAGAATTTCTCTATCACGAAAATAACGAAAAAAATCCAGCTGGATCTTCCGGCAACCGTTAACAGTCATCCTGCAATGCGGCCGAAACACTTCCAAGCCAGACCCCATCTCGAATGACAACAACGCCAAGCTGTAAGAAACCATCCTGCACTGCGGCGCTAGGTTTAGTGGACTTGCAACTAACTATAGCGAAATTTACTTCAAACTGTCACCATTGGATGATGGGAAGCATTTTGTTTTATTTGTAAGAAATTGTGAGAGTTTATAGTGTGATTCACATAAGATTGTCAGAGTTCCCTATGAAGAACATCAATGCTTTACATTTAAACAATGCTGACAGTTCGGAGTGAAGCGGCTGGCTTTGATTTGAACCACAGAGTGTATGAGTAGGACGAAAGATTGAAAAAATGATAGATTGAAAAATCTGGTGTGCGCACTCACACACAACTTTCCTTGCAGTTATGAAAATTGATCACCTGACGCTATTGTTCCCGCGCATACTAGTTTACTATACAAAGATCAGAGCCAGCTGGTGACAGACCATAACGCTGGATACACACGAGATCTGCTATCTCTTCATAGAGAATGATTTAATAGATTCAACAGTTGCCAACAGTTTGCAATTATTGAATAATCACATTTTCTCGAATTTCAAGCTTATTTTCAATTTATGTGGAAATATTACTGAACATTAATTGAAGAGATTTTCATGTTCAATTTTTTCCACTTGAAATTTTTCGTTTAAATTATATCTGAGACCTGATAATAGGAAATCTAAAGTCAACCTTTGCATAGATGGGGCGGAGCTCCTGAAGTTTTACAGATATGAGACTCGTGGCACTTCATATAGCTTATCAATGACTATTTTAGGTATGAATTTGATCAAAATCGTTGGAGCCGTTTTCGAGAAAATCGCGAAAAACCCTGTTTTTGACAACATTTTCGCCATTTTTGCCGCCATATTGAATTGCATTTGATCGAAATTGTTCGTGTCGGATCCTTATAGTGTAAGGACCTTAAGTCCAAATTTCAAGTGATTCCGTTAATTGGGAGATAGATATCGTGTACACAGACGCACATACACTCATACATACACACACACACACACACACACACACACACACACACACCACACACACCACACACACACACCACACACACACACCACACACACACACACACAACCCACACACACACACCCACAACACACACACCCACACACCACACACACACACACACACACCACACACACAAACACACACACACACACACACACACATACACATCCACATACACATACACAATACACATACACATACACATACACATACACATACACATACACACACACAAACACAAACACATACAGACTAATACCCAAAAACCACTTTTTTGGACCCAGGGGACCTTGAAACGTATAGATATTTAGAAATTGGGGTACCTTGATTTTTTCGGAAAGCGATACTTCCCTTACCTATGGTAATAGGGCAAGGAAAGTAAAAACAGTAAGAAAAAAGAGAGAGAGATATACTAATAAGAGAGAGGGTGAGAGAAAGAGAGAGAGATAATGAGTGTGAATGAGGGAGAGAGTGTGTGTGAGCAAGACTTTTGATCATAAAGCCAAAATAGTGTTTGAAATATTGAGAAGAATGGTTGGAGTTGACTGTTGACCATCTGATATTGAATCCTACAATACTTATTTCGAGAGATTTGATAATTTAGTTTGCAGAAAACATACAAATCAGTGAAACAGTTTCAAAACAGCTGAAGCGGGCACAGTTCCTCCATGCTCTTCCAATAAAAAATTCGTATAATCAACTCCATTCCATTAATTTTTACTTTCCTGCCCTATTACATAGGTAAGGAAAGTATTGCTTTCCGAAAAATTAAGGTACCCCAATTTCTAATTTCTATACGTTTCAAGGTCCCCTGAGTCCGAAAAATTTCGATCAAATGCAATCCAAGAGGCAGCTAAATGACGAAAATGTTGTCAAAAACAGAGTTTTTCGCGATTTCTCGAAAACGGCTCCAACGATTTGATCAAATCCAAACCTGGAATAGTCATTGATAAGCTCTATCAACTGCAACAAGTCCTATATCTGTAAAAATTTCAGGAGCTTCGCCTCATCAATGCAGATAGATCCCCATTTATCAGGCTTCAGATACAATTGAAACGAAAAAATCAAGTAGAGTAGATTGAGCATGAAAATCTCTACAATTAATGTTTCGTAACATTTTCACCTAAAATTGAAAATAAGCTTTAAATTCGAGAAAATGTGATTATTCAATTGCAAATTATTGTTGATTCCATTAAATCATTCACTATGAAGAGATAGCAGACCTCATGTGTGTTCCAGCGTTATTGCCCTGTCACCAGCTGGCTCAAATCTTTGAATAGTAGACTTGAGATGCGCGGGACACTAGCGTCAGGTGATGAATTTTCATACGGCAAGGAAAGTTGTGTGGTGCGCCACACCAGATTTTTATATATAAATATCAGATGTCGACTGTCATCACACATTTGGCAACTAAATTTGAAAACTTACAATGAATTGTAGTTACCCCGACAAATTCACTTACAGTGTCAGCACATCTTCAAATGTAACATAAATCCTTCCCATCACACTTGAACTGACAGAGTGAAGTGACTCCATAACCACTACTACTACTCCTACGTCTTCTTGTTCTTAGTTTTCATCATCTTCTAGCAACACTCCTTCTTCTTCTTCTTCTTCTTCTTCTTCTTCTTCTTCTTCTTCTTCTTCTTTTTCTTCTTCTTCTTCTTCTTCTTCCTCCTCCTTTTTCCTCTTCCTCATCACTCCATAATCTTCATCTTCTCTAGCAACAAAACGCTGACAAACGAAAACTCTCCCCCACATAGGGGAGAATCTCCGCTCTTGAGAGTAGCCTTATCCAAGAATCTTAGTGCTGAAGGGTGTCCTTAAAATGGAAGTCACATAGGGAAAGGTGTGGAGGCGTAGAAGGGTGTCAAGAATAAGGGATGATTAGGGAGTGTGAGAGTAGGTGTATAAGAACAAGGTTGTAGGGTATGTCCACTTCTAAATCCACCTCACCACCTACTCATCCTCCTCCTCCTTCTCCTCTAACCACCCCTCTCCTCCACACTAACATCCCCCCACCAACTCACCAACTAGTGCTGCTAATTGTCTGACAGCTCTGTCAGAGACACAAGTGAAGGAAACAGCAAAAAAACGAGACTCTAGTCTTCTCTTTAGCTTTTTTCACACTATTCCTTTGTTTTGTTTCCTGTTTTCTTGTCGGTTGCCATGGCAACGAGTCTTGTGTACCAAGTCTTCCATTATCTCTGTCCAGTTCATTGTTATTATTGTGCAGTTTTCTACTTTGTCTTCTGTCTCCTAATGATCGTGTCGTAGATAAAAGTTGGCTGGTAACAGGGTGGGAGAGAATCTCAGGCAGCATCTGAAATGTCTTAGTAAGAAGTCGTATCTGAAATGTATTACGTACGTTTTTCATTTTCAAGCAGCATTTGAAATGTCTTAGGAGGTTACATCAGAAATGTATAGAAGTTGTAGGTGATTTCTGCTACTTTTCCAGTTAAGCAACATTTGAAATAGCTTGTATAGTTTTGTTGTGTCAGGGCAGCATCTAGAATGTCTTAATAGAAGTCGTATCTGAAATGTATTACGTACGTTTTACATTTTTAAGCAGCATTTGAAATGTCTTAAGAGGTTGCATCTGAAATGTCTAGAAGTTGTAGGTGATTTCTGCTACTTTTCCAGTTAAGCAACATTTGAAATAACTTGTATAGGTTTTGTTGTCTCAGGCAGCATCTAGAATGTCTTAATAGAAGTCGTATCTGCAATGTATTACGTACGTTTTACATTTTTAAGCAGCATTTGAAATGTCTTAAGAGGTTGCATCTGAATGTCTTAAGAGGTTGCATCTGAAATGTCTAGAGGTGTAGGTGATTTCTGCTACTTTTCCAGTTAAGCAACATTTGAAATGCCTTTAAGAGCTATATCAGATATGTATAGAAGATGTTGGTATTTTTTTTTGTCACGTTGAAATATGGGTGATAAACAGCTGTTCTACGATGTTTTTGTGATTTTTCTGGCTTCAATTTATCAAGTTTTTTAATATTTTTCAATTTATTAATGCATTTTCAAGTGTAATAATAATTTGTTTCATCTTTCTGATCAACCGAGATACAAAATTTTTAGTATAATGTTTATTTGGACTGTAAATTTTTGTGATCTTTATGAAAGTGTTTTCATAACCTCATTTGGAATATTTTTATCAAAATAAGGGAGAGGAACAGTTTGGGTTTATCCTGTTGATTCTCTCCCAATCATTAATTTGATGTTGTGATTAAGGAATGTAATGATAATATAATAATAAATTTATCATGGAGTTTGAGAAGCTCAAGCAGCATCAGAAATGTCTAGAATTTGTTGGTATTTTTTTGTTGTCACGTTGAAATATGGGTGATAAATTTATCATCGAGTTTGAGAAGCTATAGTATATCTAGCTTTATCATTGAGTTTCAGGAGCTGCAGATTTTTCAAAGTTGTATTGTATTGATTTGGAGCTAAACTTGAAATCGTTATTATATATTTCTTCCAAAGTTTCTGTAATTATTTGTTAACAACATACAAACATTGGATTTGTGCATTTTTTTAAGTACATCATCAAAAATGATAGGGAGAGAAAAAAATCTGGTATGGCGCACTCACACAACTTTCCTTGCCGTTATGAAAATTTATCACCTGACGCTAGTGTTCCCGCGCATCTCAATTCAAAGATTTGAGCCAGCTGGTGACAGGGCAATAACGCTAGAGACACACATGAGGTCTGCTATCTCTTCATAGTGAATGATTTAATAGAATCAACAATAATTTGCAACTGAATAATCACATTTTCACGAATTGAAAGCTTATTTTCAATTCTAGGTGGAAATGTTACTGAACATAAACTGTAGAGATTTTCATGGTGAATCTTTTCCACTTAAATTTTTCAGTTTGAATTGTATCTGGAGACTGATAATTGGAAATCTAAAATCAAACTTTGCATAGATGGGGCGGTGCTCCTGAAATTTTCACAGTTATGGGACTTGTGGCAGTCTATAGAGTTTATCAATGACTTTTTTAGGTATGAACTTGATCAAAATCGTTGGAGCCGTTTTCGAGAAAATCGCGAAAAACCCTCTTTTTGACAACATTTTCGCCATTTTAGCCGCCATCTTGAATTGCATTTGATCGAAATTGTTCGTGTCGGATCCTTATAGTGAAAGGACCTTAAGTTCCTAATTTCAAGTCATTCCGTTGATTGGGATATGAGATATCGTGTACACAGACGCACATACACTCATACACACACACATACAGACCAATACCCAAAAACCACATTTTTGGACTCAGGGGACCTTGAAACGTATAGAAATTTAGAAATTGGAGTACCTTAATTTTTTTCGGAAAGCAATACTTTCCTTACCTATGGTAATAGGGCAGGGAAAGTAAAATGACTTGTACATCTTTTTATATAAATAATATTATATGAATTTATATATGTAATACTACAGTAAAAAACTTGAAAATGACCCATGGTCGAAACTAGTCGTTGTATATTTTAAATATAAAGGGTAGTACTTCAAGTTTCAATATTGTTTTATTAAAATAAGGTAACCTTTTGCTATTCCTCTCCCAAATTTAGATAAGGTTTTTTATTAAATTACGGCACCAAAATTACTTTCTGACATTATGTTAAAATATGTGTGATAAAAATGATTCATCATTGAGTTTGAAAAGCTTCGATTTCTTTTGAAGCTGTAGAGCTTGAAGTATTGATTTGAAGCTCAACCTGCGATGAACGAAGTTCTAGTTGTTATTATATATTAATCTTTTTCCAAAGTTTTGGTGATAAATTTTTAACCACAAACGAGAAGTGGCTTCATTTCTTGATACGAAGGCCCTGTTGCACAAAAGCCGGATTAATTTCAACCGTGATTAACTTCACAAGAACCAATCAGAGAAGGCGTTTCTGAAAAGACGGCTTCTCTGATTGGTTCTTGTAGATTAATCACGGTTAAAATTTAACCGCCTTTTGTGCAACCGGTACAAAGTGGGATACAATCTTTGCTATATATTTTACTGAATGGAAAAGACAATTAAGAAATAAATTGTCAAAAACCACAGATTTATTGATACTTCCAAAGACCGGTTTCGGACCATTGTCTTTACACCAGTTACGAACTGGAAGATATTATGATGATGGAATGCAATATGGATTCAACTCATGTTTGAGGTTGAGTGGAAGAGAGGACTTGAAGTCCTAACTCCGCCTAATAAAGAATTTTTTCATTTCATTTCATGTTTCATCACATCACTCTCATTACCCAATATTAGTATTATTGGAATATAACCCAATCATAGTAAAAGTTTTAGCCAACGCTATCTACCAGTAGTTCAGAGAACTATCTGGAGAATTCATTTCTGCTATGCTTGCTTGTGATTGGCTGGGGGCGTGGCTATTTGCAGAGGGAGCCTAGTGGTTTGACCAGTCACATTGTGTGAAGAGTTCTGGAGCGTCTGTCTGTATTCTCCTCTGATTGGCTGGAGTTCCAATGGGGATTTGAGTTCAACTGAATGATTTTTTTTTAATTTTCACTAATCACACTCTATTCTATGTTACTTTTGACTTGGTGTAGCTATAGAGAAAGTATGACTGTAATACTTATTCACTTACTTAGTTACTTATTTATTTATCATCCACAATCAACTTAAGAACAAGAACAGACTATAAGAGTCCAAAACCTCTTTTCATCCAAATTCCATAAAATAAATTGTTAGTAATAATTATTGTTTTGTAATATTGTGTTATTTGTAATTATTGTAATATTATATATTCTGTAATTATTATGTAATTATTTTTTGTATTGCTCTTGTATGAAGCTGGCAATGTCCTTGAAAGTACTGACTGTCTTGTATGTACTGTACCTGATGACAGTCTCCATGTATTTGTGAAATTTCTCGTAACAATAAAGAATGAATTGAAAGGAATCGTTTAAGCCGGAAAATATCATAGCAAAATATCATATCATTCGTCTCTGTTGTAACATAGAGAAACAATAGCATAAGTTTGCTTTTGCTTTGAAACAATTGCTATTGTTTGCTTATGCTACAATAAACAATAGCTTATGCTATTGTTCTCTATGGTTGTAACGTATGAGATAGGCAATACAATGTATTCCTAGTCGGAAGTTACAAACATTTGGGTACCTTTCAGTTTATTTCAGAGCAGCTACTTCTATGAACGAATATATGGTACTACAATTTCAAATCAAATAAAATTTATACACCAATAGTAACAACAGTGTTACAAGAAAATAAGTAGTAATTACTCCATAATTATGACGTCTTTGTTCAAGAGAAGCTCTTCAGACAATTCAGCTCATGATATCCTACTCGAAGTATCTTTCCAATGCAAACTACGAGATAGTCGAAGCAAATTCACGTAACTGGGGTCTCACGTAAATTGGATGCTCCTCTGATAAGATCCACAGCTTAATGGTCCGGTAAATCGAGAAAAACGAATCTCGTTTCAGAAGACTCAGCTGACACTATTCACTAGGATTTTCTCAGTTCACAGCTAGATCTATATATAAAAAGCGAAATGGCACTCACTGACTGACTGACTGACTCACTCACTCACTCGCATGGGTAAAAATCTACCGGACCAAAAACGTTCAAATTTGGTAGGTATGTTCAGTTGGCCCTTTAGAGGCGCACTAAGAAATCTTTTGGCAATATTTCAACTCTAAGGGTTGTTTTTAAGGGTTTAAAGTTCGTCTTTTAGCATGTATATTCTTCTTCTCCCAATCTCTTAATTATAAATGAAAAATTCCATATCATATGTTCTATAGAACTATAATCTAGATAGAGTACCTCTTCGAAACAGTTGTTAACTGGCAACTAATTAATAATTTTGCCAGTTGGCATTAAGTTGAGTTGACTTTGTTAGGTTGGCACCAAGTTGAAGATTTAAATGCATTTATCGCGGAAAATTGATTGGGCACTGCTACTTCAATCCTGGAATATTATATTACTAGCCGTCAGGCTCACTTCGCTCGCCATATCCGTTTAGCCATACGTTCAGTCTGGACCCCCGACTGGATTGTCCTAACATATGATAAAAATGCTCAAATGAAAAATGCAGGCGAGCGAAGCGAGCCTGCTGATCTCATTCTTGGACCATCCAGTCGGAGGTCCAGGGGGCGGAGCCCCCTGGCTAAACGATATGGCGAGCGAAGCGAGCCTGACGGCTAGTCTTATATAGGAATTGATGCGAATAATGTTTCTCTGGATAAATTTGTTAGAATTCAAGTCTAATCTTCTCCAACACATCAACCATTCAGGAAAATTATTTCCCGGGCTGATAATCAATTTTTTGTATAGTAGCGCTCACCGAATTTCCATCAAGCTGTTAACCCTGTTGTCAATATTTGCAGAAGTCTTCGGGGTGATTTACAGCATTTAATTGAGATTTTCGTTTAATAATATTTATCATTAATTATCATCTGAACAATTGCAACTTCCAAATTATTTCCATCTGTATATATTAACTTCTGCCGAATTTTCGCTACTGTACCACTCACAGGGATAATACTGAAATAGTTGGAGTAACCGATATATCCCACGAGTGCCTTAATTAATTGAAGCGTCTACTGCAATTATTGATCATAGCTCCTCAAACAAAACTGGATTAGAGACAAGATAAAGCGACGATTAGAGGGGGATAGAGTGTGGAGGAGATTAGATGAACAGGAAAATAGATGTGATAGGGAGTAGGAGAGAGAGGGTTCTGCAATTAGCTAATTATCACCTGCAACACCTAATTGATAAATTTCATGTTGAATAGATTATTAGCAGTTCCCGTATCATAAACAATAATCATACATACCTATTCTATTGATACAATACTCATATATCATGTGTATGCCGGATTAAGTGAATCATCGACCTTCCATGGACAACTTTGATAATATTGATAGATAAGATGCTCAGTTCAGTTTCACTCCAATATCCGATTTTGGAGTCGATATTATCAGTAATACTAGCCGTCAGACTCGCTTCGCTCGCCATATCCGTCTAGTCAGGGGCTCCGCCCCCTGGACCCCCGACTGGATCGTTCAAGAATGAAATCAGCAGGCTCGCTTCGCTCGCCTGCATTTTCATTTGAGCATTTTTGTCATATGTTAGGACAATCCAGTCGAGGGTCCAGACTAAACGTCTGGTTAAACGTATATCGCGAGCGAAGCGATCCTGACGGCTAGTAATATATTAATATTCCCAGGATTGAAGTAGCAGTGCCCAATCAATTTTTCCGCGATAAATGCATTTAAATCTTCAACTTGATGCCAACCTAACAAAGTCAACTCAACTTAATGCCACCTGACAAAATTATTAATTTAGTTGCCAGTTAACAACTGTTTCGAAGAGGTACTCTATCTAGATTATAGTTCTATAGTACATATGATATGGAAATTTCAATTATAATTAGAGATTGGGAGAAGAAGAATATACATGTTAGAAGATAAACTTTAAACCCTTAAAACAACCCTTAGAGTTAAAATATTGCCAAAAGATTTCTTAGTGCGCCTCTAAAGGCCAACTGAACATACCTACCAATTTGAACGTTTTTGGTCCGGTAGATTTTTAGTTCTGCGAGTGAGTGAGTGAGTGAGTGAGTCAGTCAGTCAGTCAGTCAGTCAGTGAGTGAGTGCCATTTCACTTTTATATATATAGATTATTTTGTGGATTATGACAATTTATTCTATTATTATACTACTATTTTCACTATTAAATTCTTGTTCTATATTCCTATTATGACTCCTACTTGTTATATTATTCTTATAGTGATATCCACGTTATAATGGCAGTATTTGATCAGCAATGGTATTGCTATCCTTGTCTATCATTCAACAGAGCGGATATCTCTCTCTCGCTTTGCTATGTTGGTAAGTCGCTTTCAACAATGTAGAATTTTTACCTAATTACAAAATATTATTCAACAAACAAATTCATTCATTTATTGTATAAAATACTATAATCATAATACAATTACGACATTGGAGGAAAAACTAGGCTGAGCCTGTACTATTTCTCTCCAAAAATTTTGATAAATGTTGATG
>NW_024094204.1:0-11136 GCF_014356525.2 Nilaparvata lugens
CAAAAATTCATACATTACAAAATTTTGAAATAGACAATCAAACAAAAACCACAATATCTTAAACTAAGAAATAAAATAGAATGGAACTTGACTAATCATGAAAACCTAAGATAAAGAAGATTTTTTGGCGCCACCAGCAAAAGAAAAAACATCTTGCCGCTGGTGGAGTATCTATATGAATAATTAATAAAACAAAACTTGAAAAAAGTAGATCAACTAAAAAGAATAAATGAGTAAATACAGAGATAGCTTAAAAAACGAATGAAAAACAAAATTAAATGAGAAAAGAAAGACAAATCGAATTGACTCTACCACCATTCCGCTCCCAGTGAAAATAGAACCTCTCCTTAATCCAAGTATCAATCATTCTATCTCGGACTTTTATTAAAATCAATGGTAGAATATTTACCATTATGTATCTGTATGTCATATAATATAAACTGCATACTAACTCTACCGAGCTAACTCTACTCTACTTAAACCTACTGTAGAAATGGTACGCCATAAGTGAGTAGGTCAATTTCCACTCAGAAAACACTCAACATGTATAGAGGACAAATTTAAGAATTTTTTTTGTAACTACTATTGTATGTAATATGTATTGATCTATATTTTTGTAATATTGATGTAGTAGTTTTAGTTTTTTTGGGAAGTAAATATTTATTATCAATATCGGGGACCGAGCTTCGCTCTGGAGTAAAAAAGCTTAAAAGTTTATTACGAAAGAAGAATTATAATAACTTTCATAGCATTCATACAGAAATGTTCTATCTATCACAGTGAATTGAGATTAATCCCAGAGGATGCAAAATTTTTCCTCACAAAGGCTCAGTTTCACAAAAGCCGGTTAAATTGTAATCCTGATTAACTTCACGTGACCAAATCAGAGAAGACCATTCCAAAATATGGATCTACTAGAATTAAGCAGTATTGAGAATAACCCCCGGCTTTTTGCAACCGGCACTAAGTACCTGATGAATGATTACAAATTCAACAGCTGAGTCATAATTTTGACACTGTCCCACACACATGACTCGCTCACTCTCTTCCATCACCAACAGACGACGAAATAATTATCAGCTGTTTTTCCAATGATGAATAATAATTATCCTTTTAATGCCCTTCAGCGAGTTTTCCAGGGATGAGACCTAGTGCAATCGAATCTTTATACATATACCTACTATGTTCTAAATTCGTGAGAATCGTTAGAGCCGTTTTCGAGATCCGGTGAAATACAAACATATAAACATCTAAACATATAACAGAAGTTGCTCGTTTAATAGTATAGATGTAGCCTACTTGGTCGAGTAACTGTTTTCACTACAATTATTGAGAATAGTGAGTAACGTGTGTTGTCTAATGAACAGAACTAACCTTTAAATGCCAATACTTTTTGAAAAATTGACACTTTTTAATAAATTTTACTATTAATACTTTTATTTATAGAATAGAATATTAGTACCCTTTAAATTGATAAAATAAATTAAGAATACAAATTATAACAACTATTTTCAGTGTCCACACCATCGTCGGTTATACTATTTCATAAATAAAAGAAAGTAGCCCAAAATTCATACATTTCAATACTTTTTAATAAATAACAATACTTCTTGATCTTGATAGCCTCCGGCACGACTCTACTCTACTAGCTCAAGACTATTTTCATTGGCATAGTAGTGGTGGAGTGGAGTAAGAAGCGGTGGTGGGGGAAGGCAAGTGATAGAGTACTATCCCACGGTGCTATCCCACTCTACTCTACTGAAAAATAGTACTCTACTAAAAACTAGTACTCTACCATGAACGTTTTCATTGGGAGAGTTCACAAGATAGTTAGTAGTTGCCCAGGGAACTCCACCACTAACTCTACTAATGAAAACCATGCTTTATCAAATCAAATCAATTATTTTCCACATTGCATTACAAAAAAATGAAAAATTACATATATTCAATTACAAATAAAATACATTACATCCTAGACAATCTTGTTGTGTTCTCTTGACCTCTCTTGACATATCCCTTAACATAATAAACTGTCTCAATCGCCAATCAGCATCCATCATAGAAAACTAATTTATGACTGTTTTAACGCAAAGATAGAGCCTATTTGGATACATAACACGATCTCCACGTAATGCTTCTCCAATCAATGCCAGACTGCACTTTTTATTTATTTTATAGCACCTAAAGTGCGAGATAAATTACTTTTAACATGAAGAGGGAAACCCATTTCTCCCTCACACAGTTTGTAGCATAGACACAGACGAACATCCTGCGCAACAATTGGATGGCCGTGTCATTTTGCTTCATGTTCTTGTGATGAAAACATCTCTGTAACATACACAAACCAATATACCAGCTGACCAGTACACTACTTGGAACATTGCCAATAATAGATGGAGGGGAATGTTGCCGCGTCGCGTTACAAAGCTCTCTCACTCAGACACAAAAGAACGAGAATGCTGCTAGGTAGTGGGAGTGATAGTGGAGGATAGAGCCTCGGACCTCTCTGTCTTCGAGAAAGAGCCGTGTTAAAAGTTATTTATCTCGCTTTTAGTTAAAGACTAATAAGCTGATATCAGGGCACCGAGCTTCGCTCGTTATTTATTGAAAAACAGAACACAATTCTTCAAAATGATTGGGGAAGGACGAACATGACAGCCAAAAACTGTTTCTCCCCGAGTTTTGATTTACACACTAAATGGTCCAAAAGTAGGTCCTGAATTATTCAGGTCCAATTTTTAGTCAAAATATTTAAAAACAGAAAAGTTCTAATTTGGATTGTCTACAAACCAAATTGAATAACAAAATAACACTCACTAATCACTTAAAACTGTAAAATAATGATTAACTTTGAATATTATGATAAAAATACTCTAATTTAGAGTGATGAACCATGTCATGTCAATAAATCAGATTATTTTGATAGAATTTTTCGCGAGATACGGTAAGCTGATTGAATGATTACACAGCTGATCTCCCACACAGGCACACACATCTTCTGTTATTGACAGACGACGAAATTATCATCTGTTCTTCCAATTATCCTTTCAATGTCCTTCAGCGAGTTATCCCAGGGATGAGACATAGTGCAATCGAATTTTCATATCATAAACCTACTATGTTCCAAATCTCGTGAAAATCGTTAGAGCCGTTTTCGAGATCCGTTGAACATAAATAACCAGATGTAAAAATATAAACAGACATACAGAAATTGTTCGCTTAATATAATAGGATAAAAAAACATAGTGAGTAGATTTTTAAGCTTCGTTCATACCAAAGTTACTAACAAAATGTTAATAATTTAATCCTTATAGATTCTATTAGATTGAACGGAACTTGACAAACTTATGTTCATCATGTGTATGATAAGTTATGTTTAATCTAATAGAATCTATAAGGACGGAGAAATAAGCATTTTGTTAATTACTTGGGAGTAAACAAGCTCTATAGTGAGGTCCATGTTATAATGACAGTGAATAAAGATAGGAAAAAGTGTTGCTGAGCCTCTGCCTTGAATAATATATTCTACATTGTTAAAAACAGATTCGGCATCGTTGCGGAGCTAGAAAAGGATTCGACCTGCTTTGTCGAATTATAGACAAGGATAGCAACACCAAAGTTGATCAAATACTATCATTATAACGTGGACCTCACTATAGTGGAGAAACTGTTGTAGGAGTAGGCCTATTACTTTGTTTGACCATCTTGAGAAAAGACTGGACATTATGATCAGTTCTCTAAAGTAGTCAAAGGTTCAAGCAATCATGCGAAAAGGTTCAAGCATGTTCAATGGTTCAAGCATGAAAGTGCATGCGAAATTAGTACCTTATTAATAATGTTTCCGTGATTTACAATAGCTTGTACTGAACAAATGAACTGTAGACTGAGTTAGTCAACTGGCGAGTAGGATGAAAATCTCACTGCACCTAGCTCATACTGCCATCTACCGGCTGAGCTTGGTATTGGACTGTCTGCCAATCAGGAGTGAGTAGGGCTTGGAGAGGGGTCTGTAGGCGTTTCATCAGTTTGATTCTTGTCAAGATTGGTCCACCCCTCTCATTCCATTTCTCACTATCTCTGCCTTTTTTGTAACTCGAATACGTCTATCCTTAAGCCTGATGTTTTATCATCATTCATTGTAATTATTGGAGTCTCATTGATGTTTCATCATAGTAATCGTAATATTTTGTACTTCCCACTTAGTCCAATCCATCGAGGCTAATATTTTGGCTTACAAGTTTCTTAGCTTCTGCATCACTTGTATGACTTGAATTGTTTAGAATTCTAATTCATAAAATAATTTTGATTATGATGGTACCTTATAAATTTAAGTGCTATTATTATGGAGCATATGAATAATGTATTACTTATTTGAACAAGCTTATAATTTGTGTGAACTATTCAGCACCTTAGGTATTTACTTTTTTCAAAATGTTATTTCTTTGTTAAACTGTGTTGTCTTTAGTGGAACTGTAGGTGCCTTTTCAATACCGGTACTTGTATGATAGCAATATTGAAACACGATAATCACTCCAAATGGAAAGATAAATTTAAATTGATCATTGTGATAACATAAATGCATGTGAATTTCTTAAAATCAGCTACAATAGATAAGCAGCTTTCAAACTGTTCTCTATATTTCATATTGTTATCAATTCAATTGTTTGTTCTCATTCAAGATACCTGTATTTATAGTTAATCCTGAAGCCAACACTTCAAAATATATTAATGAAATTCTAGTTTACAATAAATTTTCATATAATTATTTCGGCTAAGCCTGGCTTGGCACATAACTTACTTAGCAGCTTAGTAGACATACTTAGATATTGTTAAAATAGATTTTTTTTCTATTTGAAAAATAACTGAGTGTTATAAATTATAATTATTTTGGTATTTGGAACATCCAAAATCAAAATAATGGTTTGTATAAATATTTTTGGACAGAAAATTTTGTGAAAATCTAGAAGACATAACCTCATTTGGACTTTTAATGTCACCTAAATTTGGGAGAGAAATAGTACAAGTATTCTTAGTTTCTCTCTCCCGATCTGTGCTTCATTGTAAAAAAGAATAAATAAAATAAATTCAAGTAAACTCTCTACATACTGCCTTATTTTCATTAGGCTACTGTTGAATATGAATAAAAATAGAAATCCAAGTACCCAATCAAGTAATATCATGTGATATGGCGTCATATAGCCGATACATGTTGTGACTGAACAATTTTTAAAAGGCACTTCGATTTTATTTATTCGTATTAATGGAAATAAAAAATCTTAGTACCCTCTTTTGAATTATTTTTGACCGAGCGAAGTGAGGTCTAAGATTCAAGTCGACGGTTTGGCATTTCTCTTAATGTTTAAATGTTTGATTTTTTAATGTTTAAATGTTTATATGTTGGGCATTTACGGTAAAACGCAGTAATATATTTTCATGAAATTTGACAGGTATGCTCCTTTTTTAATTGCGCGTCGACGTATATTCAAGGTTTTTGGAAATTTTGCATTTCAAGGAAAATATAAAAGAAAAAAGGAGCCTCCTTCATACGCCAATATTAGAGTAAAAATCAGACCATGGAATTATTTATCATAAATCAGCTGACAAGTGATTACACAAATGTCTGGAGAAGCCAGTCTATTGCTGTATTTCCATGAGGTCTATAGTTTCAATCAGGTACTTGTGGATGAGAATACTGCGTGAGGTCTACTGTTCACAGAACTATTAGTATCACTTAACAAGTTTCAACATTCATGCGATTTCCAAGTGATATGAAGTAAATGAATAAATACGGCTGGAAGATTCACATTTTGAATATGTTAGTGTATTCATATGATTTTATGAATTAGGACTTTATTTATATCTCTACATACTCTATGGAATTCCCTCTGGCACGACTTACTTTAGATAAAATTATCTATAGTAGGCTATGTCTCTGGGCATACTAGGTCGTATTTTCGAGTAGATCTATAACAACTAGTAGTTCTGTGAACAGTAGACCTCGTGCTCAGTGAGTTACATTGACCGTTGTTATGTTTTCTCAAAAATTAATAAATAATTTATCAATTAAAAATGTCTAGGAAAAATCCTAAATAAACATAGAGCTTTCTGTCCTATATTGTACCGTGACGTGTCGTCCCGGAATGTGAGTGTGAGCGCTGTTATCAGGTCTGGCTGCAACTGTCTACAACGTTGATGGAAAGATACAATTTTCAAGATGTTCGATGTTTTTGAAGGGTAGTATTATACAACTGTCTACTAACGTTAATGGAAAGATACATTTTCAAGATGTTCGATGTTTTTGAACGGGTAGTATTATAGTCCACTAGACAGCTGATTTTGATGAATAATTCTATAGTCTGATTTCTACGGTAATATTGGCGTATGAAGGAGGATCCTTTTTTCTTTAATATTATCCTTGAAATGCAAAATTTTCAAAACCCTTGTGTATACGTCGACGCGCAATTTAAAAAGGAACATACCTGTCAAATTTCATGAAAATCTATTACCGCGTTTCGCCGTAAATGCGCAACATAAAAACATTTGAACATTCAAACATTAAGAGAAATGCCAAACCGTCGATTTAAATCTTAGACCTCACTTCGCTCGGTCAATTATTATTGTTTACTAGAAATATGTGGATTCTTCCACTTCCAATGATTTCTATACGTACATTCCTCAGGGCTGACCTTTTAAACACATCTGCTCCAGACGTTACATTGTTTCTGATAATTTCTGAATCGTTAATAAGCCCTGCAGCTCGATTGCCATTATTAATCAAATTGGGAATATTCAATTCCAATGATCGTGCATTTTGTAGACCCGCCCCGATAGCACAAAGAAGGCAGCGTATCCACTGTGAGATTCACTATAAGCATTCCTTATAATGCTTCCCATTGCAGACAGTTCAAAATGATTGTAACTATACAGCGTGATCAGATTAGAGCCGACCGTGACCTCATAAAAGTCTTATGAGTTTTATCCTTTCACTTGAACCATTTTTCTTCTTTTTCTGATGCGTTAAACGTTTAACGGTGCTCAGTCTCTTTCGGGTAGTTCCAATTTCCTATTGTTGTCAAGTTGGATTGGGCACTGGATTTGAACATGCATTAAACGTCGTGTTAGTGTATGATGATGTGGCTTATTACTGGTTGCGTGCATATGTACATCAGTACAGTGCCCATCTCACAACTACTAATGCAGTGCATTACTAGGCATGATTTTCCTTCTGCTTCATTGAACTAGAAGCATAGTGACACACTCAATAATGATAACCTTGGAATTATAAACGCCACATATTTATTTCGTTATTCAATTGATTTTCCCTCTGCTTCATTGAAATAGAAGCATATAGTGACACACTCAATAATTCTGATAACCTTGGATTCATAAACTCCACATATTTCTACCTTATTCAGTGATTTTCCCTCTGCTTCATTGAAATAGAAGCATATAGTGACACACTCAATAATTATGATAACCTTGGATTCATAAACTCCACATATTTCATACCTTATTCAAGTGATTTTCCCTCTGCTTCATTGAATAGAAGCATATAGTGACACACTCAATAATTATGATAACCTTGGATTCATAAACTCCACATATTTCATACCTTATTCAAGTGATTTTCCTCTGCTTCATTGAAATAGAAGCATATAGTGACACACTCAATAATTCTGATAACCTTGGATTCATAAACTCCACATATTTCATACCTTATTCAAGTGATTTTCCCTCTGCTTCATTGAACTAGAAGCATAGTGACACACTCAATAATTATGATAACCTTGGATTCATAAACTCCACATATTTCATACCTTATTCAAGTGATTTTCCTCTGCTTCATTGAATAGAAGCATATAGTGACACCCTCAATAATTATGATAACCTGGATTCATAAACTCCACATATTTCATACCTTATTCAAGTGATTTTCCCTCTGCTTCATTGAAATAGAAGCATATAGTGACACACTCAATATTATGATAACCTTGGAATCATAAACTCCACATATATAATACGTTATTCAATTGATTTTCCCTCTGCTTCATTGAAATAGAAGCATATAGTGACACACTCAATAATTCTGATAACCTTGGATTCATAAACTCCACATATTTCATACCTTATTCAAGTGATTTTCCCTCTGCTTCATTGAAATAGAAGCATATAGTGACACACTCAATAATTATGATAACCTTGGATTCATAAACTCCACATATTTCATACCTTATTCAAGTGATTTTCCCTCTGCTTCATTGAAATAGAAGCATATAGTGACACACTCAATAATTATGATAACCTTGGATTCATAAACTCCACATATTTCATACCTTATTCAGTGATTTTCCCTCTGCTTCATTGAAATAGAAGCATATAGTGACACACTCAATATTATGATAACCTTGGATTCATAACTCCACATATTTCATACCTTATTCAAGTGATTTTCCCTCTGCTTCATTGAAATAGAAGCATATAGTGACACACTCAATAATTATGATAACCTTGGATTCATAAACTCCACATATTTCATACCTTATTCAAGTGATTTTCCCTCTGCTTCATTGAAATAGAAGCATATAGTGACACACTCAATAATTATGATAACCTTGGATTCATAAACTCCACATATTTCATACCTTATTCAAGTGATTTTCCCTCTGCTTCATTGAACTAGAAGCATAGTGACACACTCAATATGATAGCCTTGAAATCATAAACTCCTCATATTTAATTATTTATTAAATTATTCCCCGATAAAGTCAATACAGTTTCTGACATGGGAACCTTTTAACAGCTACAAATGAAGAGAAACTTGGAACAAACAAAATGAAATGAATAATACGAGATATGAGATGATATGAATGGGAAAATATATAATTTGAAATTCTTTGAACACGAAAATATCAAAACAACGACAGAAAACAAAGAAGGAATAACTCTGTTACTCCCTTCATATGAAGGGAAAATCAGATTCAAAAGCAGATGACTAACTGTAACACTTCCTTTTTTCTGCCCAAACCGGTTTTTGTAACCTTTGGGATTATTTTCCTCAATAATGATTTTCTGTAATGTTCTTGAGGTATGATTGTGATTTTTAGCTATCTTGTAATTATTTCCGTAATTATGATAATTTCATGCTCTGTATATACTGTAAACAATTGAAAATAAATTGATTTATTATTTATTTAGAGCTAGGAATAAGTTCGTTTCCCGGGGTTTGAAGCTCATTTCTTCGAGACTAGCAGGTGACCCGTACACTGCAAAGGTCTGTTTATATAATTTGACCAACAGAAAACTTGATGTTCTAAAATCTTGAAGAATTTGAGATGTAAACGAAGCTATAAATGGCACATAATTCAACTAATTCACTTAGCAGCTTAGTAGGCAACTAGGCATACTCAGAGATTCAAGTAAACTCCCTAATAAATAATGATTTAATCATCAATTAAGCAGCATAATTTTCCACAAGATTTTTTGTATGTATTGTAGCGGTCATAGAATGGGGGTGTCAAGGAATGGGTCTATTGTTCCATTTAGGTAGGAATTGAAATGGTGAGCGGTTCTGACAAACGTTATTTGAAATAGCATATTGAGTCTTGGTCTATTGCATGAGCATGGAACATGAAAATTTCACAAATTGATGAAATCTGGCATGAATGTATTACTATATAGTAGTTCTGTGAACAGTAGACCTCGCGCAGTTATAAACCAGTCTCCTCTAATACTGTCCATCAGAGTAAATTCTGTCCTGTGCTGTCATGTCGGCGAGATATCGGTGTATAAAAGACTAATGACTGTTTGGGTTGTTGTATCGACAATGCTAATAATTTGAAGTAAACAGCTATGCTACTATCATCAAAAGCTTACCGAGTAGAAGAAAGCAGAGAAAAGTCGAGAGAAAATACTATGCTAGGTACTTGAAGTTATCAATTAAATGCCATTAAAAGTTATCAACTGTATGCAATTATTAATAGTTCACACAACAGCTGTGTTTTCAAAAAGTTACATTGAGATATCGTTGCGTCATTGCATGCAATTTATAATGCACTCGACAGCTGATTTGTGATGAATAATTCTATACAGTAGTCTGATTTTTACTCTAATATTGGCGTATGAAGGAAGCTCCTTTCCCTTTTATATTATCCTTGAAATGCAAAATTTCCAAAAACCTTGTACATACGTCGACGCGCAATTTAAAAAGGAACATACCTGTCAAATTTCATGAAAATCTATTTCCCCGTTTCGCCGTGAATGCGGAACATATAAACAAACATATAAACATAAAGAGAAATGCTAAACCATCGACTTGCATCTTAGACCTCATTTTGCTCGGTCAAAAATAAATTTCAAATGAACGTTTACCAATTCTATTCATAATAAAAGAAAGTAGCCCTGAATCATACATTTCGAGAATAAATAATTATCAAATCCAGAATCTATCCGGATTTCTCCAAGACATCTCTTCATTATTTTCTGTTTGCAAAATATGAGTACGTTGTACCCTCATAAAAATACCTTTCTCCCTCCGTAGTAAATTCAACCGAGCTGATGCTACTTCTAATGATTGGTATTCTCCTGGATACTTCATGGTGTATTCCGGTATGAACTTGCTTTTGTTTATAGTTCGCCAGTAATTATTAGCGTTTATTAAAACGTTGAATAACGAGCTGGACGTATATGAGGTTGAAAAACGAGCTTGGTCGTAAAAGAACGGTTGGCTACCACATTTTCAGCTACCTTTTTTATGGTATCATAAAACTATTGCCTGTCAATACTAGCAGTTCTGTGATCAGTAGACCTCGCGCTCAGTAAGTTACATTGACCTGTTGCTATGTTTTCTCAAAAAGTAATTGACCGAACGAAGTGAGGTCTAAGGCCGGTTACAGAGCTCGACCGACCGTCAGTACGTATGTACCATCCTGACCATACGCATCCATAAATCAGTTTTACCATTCAGAGCTCGACCGACCGTCAGTGCGTATGCACCATCCTTTCCATACGCATCCATACATCAGTTTTTCTGACTCACAAAATGGACGCATTTACAGATTGTTTAATTGCAGCTTATCATCTTATTAAACGAAAGATTAAAAGACGTAGATATCAAGTTCACCCAATGGTCGCCCAAGA
>NW_024094205.1:0-11042 GCF_014356525.2 Nilaparvata lugens
CTGATCCTCTTCTTCCTGCTTCTTATTCTACTCCTCCTTCTTCATCTTCTTCATATTTTCCTTTATCCTTCTTTTTTTTCTTCTTCTTCTTCTTCATTGTCGTCATCTGCTACTCTCCACCCCAAAACTCTGGCTTATTCTTGAAGAAAGAGTTTTCTTCCTTACATAGCTTTGAACAAAAATCCTCTAACAGGCAACTTATACACTTGAACATAACCTGACTTATTCTCACTGATCTACACTTTTGATTCAAGAACAATACGACTATAATTTTTATTTATTTATTCATGGAGATAACAGGTGAAAACCCAATTTGCATCCTTCACACAATACAATAATTTTCAACATAATACCATTTTATATTGATTATGAACAATAATTAACCATTCAAACAATACAATACTCGTATTATGTCCTCTTCTTGCATCTTTCATTTCTATTTGTTATTTTGGTTCTATGTTTTCACATCATATAATTTTTGAGATATAAAAGTGAATTTTCGAGTTATGGAAGTAAATTTCTAATAGTTCATTATATTCCTTCATAGTCAGACATTAGAGCGACGTTGGAAAAGGAAGGTGCTATCACCTTTGTCTAATAACAGACAAGGATATAGCAAACCACTACTGTTATAAAAGTAAATTTCTGTTGGTTCATTATATTCCTTTGTAGTCTATAAACGATCAGACAATGGTGCCTTGTTGGAAAAGGATAGAGCTATCACCTTTGTCTGAAGACAGACAAGGATACCAAACCAATGCTAATCATAATTATGCCGACTTTATAACGTAAACCTATTTTTCCGGACATTTTATTATTATTTATAGAAATTTGTGAACATAATAGTTAGGCTATGCCTGTTGTCCTATCCCGATCATATCATATGATTACTGGAGTACAGTCAATTGTCCAATTCTTGAAGCAAAGGCAATTAACATAAATAGTAAGAAATGTCAATTCATACATTCAAAAGTAAATATAATTCAGTAGAGGATAGAGAAATAAATGTGTTTGTAGAGGAAAATGAATTAGACCAAGAAGAGAAAGTAGCATTCTTTGGAATTTTATTGGACAGGAAATTAACATGGCTCCTTACATTGAGAGGATATGGAATATGATATCATCTGGGGTATTGTCCTGCGGCAGCTTGCTAGGCTGAATGATGAAAAAAACTACTGTTAACTGCTTACCATGGACTTATACTATCTCATATTAGGTATGCTATTTTAGTAGGGTAATTCATCTCAACAAAATATGGACAGGGTGTTTAAGATTCAAAAAATTATCATATAATGGGTCACAATAGTAGGTTATTTGAACAAAAACCAGATTATATTGGTAGGAAATTTATAACAAGCTACCTCAATCTTGAAAAGTAATGATGATTTGAAGATTTTCAAAAAACAATTAAAAAATATTTAGTTGATAGAGTTTTATAGTGTACAAGAATTCCTTTCAAACCTAAACTAGGTTGAACTACTTAGTGTTAGAATTATTATGTAATAACATGACTTGTCTTATACTCCTGACTGGAGTCTTTAGGACGTAATCTTAAAAAAAAAAAAAAAAAAAAAAATTGTAATTATACCAACAAATAAATAAAAAAACTCTCTCTAGAGACAGGATGAAAAACTATTGTGAAAATTGCATCAAACGATTTGGCAACGCTGCTGAGTTGGAGAAGAATAGAGCTATCTGCTTCGACTCACAATAGACAAGGATAATAAACCAATGCCAATCAGTTGCTGACTTTATAATCTGAACCTCACTCTAAAGACAGAATAAAAAATTATTGTGAAAGCTTGCATCAAACGATTTGGCAACGGTGCGAGTTGGAAAAGGATAGAACTATCACCTTTGTCTGATTACAGACAAGGATACCAAATCAATATTAATATAGTCCTGACTTTAAAACATAAACCTCTCTCTAGAAACAGGATGAAAAATTATTGTGAAAACTTGCATCGATTTGACAACGCTGCCGAGAAGGAGAAGGATAGAGCTACCAGCTTTGTCTAATAACAAACAAGGATACCAAACCAATGCTAATCATAATATGCTGATTTTATAACATAAACCTCTCTCTAGAAACATGATGAAAAATTACTGTGAAAAATTGCATCAAACGATTTGGCAACAGGGCGAGTTGGATAGAGCTATCTGCTTTGTCTCACAATAGACAAGGAAAGCAAACCAATGCCAATAAGCTGCTGACTTTATAACGTAAACCTAACTAAAGAGACAGGATGAAAATTATTGTGAAAACGCTTTGCAAACAAAAAAGTGTAAACAAAGCCACTACGTGTTTCCAACACATGTGACGTTAGATGTATGCAAGCAATCACTACTTCACTGCATGTTTGGCACTTGCCTTGTTTTTGTTTAATCAGAGAGAGAGAGAGAGAGAGAGAAGAGAGAGAGAGAGAGAGCGAGAGAAAGAGAGAGTGTGTGTGTGTGAAGTGTGAGAGGGATAGTGAGAATGAGAGAGAAAGAAAGAGTGAGTGAGTGAGTGAGTGAGTGAGTGAGTGAGAGAGAGTGATTGATTGAGTACTTTATTTATGTAGATCATATATGTAGTGACAGAGAGTGGACAGAAAGAGAGAGAGAGTAAGAGAGTGATCGCAAAAGTACTTATATACGCATATACTCACATGATATACCTGTATACACATGCACTGTACAAATATATACTAAATACATATGCACATTACATACTTCCTAGGCGCCTCACACTATTTGTTATCCAAATAACGGATCATAACTATGTGCTTGAACTAATGATTATGTAGTTGTTTTCATGGTGTAGTGATCATTAGTATGTTTTGACATTATATTTGTCAAAACACTTGAGAATAGGATAAATATCAGAAACTAGTCGTGTTTTGTTGACCGAGCGAAGTGAGGTCTAAGATTCAAGTCGACGGTTTGGCATTTCTCTTAATGTTTAAATGTTTAAATGTTTGAATGTTCAAACGTTTAAATGTTTATATGTTGCGCATTTACGGCGAAACACGGTAATAGATTTTCATGAAATTTGACAAGTATGTTCCTTTTTTAATTGCGCGTCGACGTATATACAAGGTTTTTGGAAATTTTGCATTTCAAGGATAATATAAAAGGGAAAAGGAGCCTCCTTCATACGCCAATATTACAGTGAAAATCAGACTTTAGAATTATTCATCATAAATCAGCTGACAAGTGATTACACAGTTGTGGAGAAGCCAGTCTATTGACTGTATTTCCATAAGGTCTATAGTTTGAATCAGGTACTTGTGGATGAGAATAATGCGTGAGGTCTACTGTTCACAGAACTACTATTAATAAGTATAATATGCCTTATATGCCTTTATTAGGGCGGAGTTAGGACTCCTGGTCCTCTTTGCCACACAACCCTAAGGCTATAATAAGGGTATATTAATGTTCTATAAATAAAAATCTGGTGTGGCGCACTCACACAACTTTCCTTGCCGTTATGAAAATTGATCACCTGACGCTAGTGTTCCCGCGCATCTCAAGTCTACTATTCAAAGATTTGAGCCAGCTGGTGACAGGGCAATAACGCTGGAGACACACATGAGGTCTGCTATCTCTTCATAGTGAATGATTTAATAGAATCAACAATAATTTGCAATTGAATAATCACATTTTCTCGAATTTAAAGCTTATTTTCAATTTAAGGTGAAAATGTTACTGAACATTAATTGTAGAGATTTTCATGCTCAATCTATTCCACTTGATTTTTTTCGTTTCTATTGTATCTGAAGCCTGATAATTGGGAATCTATCTGCATTGATGGGGCGAAGCTCCTGAAATTTTTAGAGATATGGGACTTGTGGCAGTTGATAGAGCTTATTGATGAATTTTTAGGTATGAATTTGATCAAAATCGTTGAGCCGTTTTCGAGAAAATTGCAAAAAACCCTGTTTTTTGACAACATTTTCGCCATTTTAGCCGCCATTTTGAATCGCATTTGATCGAAATTGTTCGTGTCGGATACTTATATCGTAAGGACCTTAAGTTCAAATTTCAAGTCATTCCGTTAATTGGGAGATGAGATATCGTGTACACAGACGCACATACACTCATACACACACACACACACACATACAGACCAATACCCAAAAACTACTTTTTTGGACTCAGGGGACCTTGAAACGTATAGAAATTTAGAAATTGGGGTACCTAATTTTTTCGGAAAGCAATACTTTCCTTAGCTATGGTAATAGGGCAAGGAAAGTAAAATTCAAGTAAGCCCTAAAAATACTTTATTAGTAGTGTAGTATCTGTATTGATAGTTGGCCAAGAGATGTGTCTGTAAAGACATGAGATTTTGTAAATAATTAAAATATTCATAATAATGATGAGAAGTAAATCCTTGAATCTAAATGACAACTATATACTTACAGGAAATACTTACAAACTAGTAACTACTTATACTTACAAACTATGTACAGGAAACAAGTTACGGAAGAATGATTCATACAGATTTCTTCTCACACAGAAGCTTTTTGAATCTGTAGGATTGTTATGAAAAGGTTTGGAATTCGTTTGCATGAAACTGTAACTCAAAAGTAAAGAATAGATAAGGGATCATTCAGTCGAAATAAGTCAGCTTTTAGCCTTCAAGTCTGTAACATGATGTAACTGTTGCATGGGCATTGATGAATTAACTGAGAAGGAGTGATATCCCTTAAGTGTCAAACTTTACCCTATTGCCAGAATGAAACTGTTCATTACCCAAACAGTTAGACCGCAGTCAAATTACAAGAATAAATGAAGTAACCAACTATTAATTTAATGTCAAATTAAAAACAACAACATAAAATCCCATTTTCAATATTACGTATGAAGTTGAAATTTTCATGGGATAAGAATTTTTTACAAATATCTGAGATACTTTTTGTGATTTTGATGAAATTACTGAATTGTTTGGCCGGTAACTTGGTTGAACGAAATATTTTATTCTAATTCTCACAAAAATACACACAATCAATTCACTGACATAATTACAAAATAATAAAAATTCTTATTTGAATCAATATAATGCAACCTCACCAAAACACAAAAAATACACCAATTTCCCAGTTCTGCAACCTGAACAACGAACAATGAACAAACCGTCAACGAACAATAAACAAACTTTCAAACTCCTTATTTGAAACAGATACACTTCACAAGTTGAGCAATAATAAACTGACTTCTATAGCACAATGGAATCTGACAAACAGCACTGGAGGAATGTACAAGTGTTGGACTCAAGATAACTGACATTACACCATTTAACAACACACAATCATAGCTTTGTGACAAATCAACAACACTGTCAGACAATGGAGAAACAGTTCACACCGGATTTGGCGTGAGTTTCCAAATAGATTTGCAGATCAAGTTGGGTTTTGGTTTATGAGTCCTCGACCACGACAGAGAGAGGATCTCAGATCGACTAGATTTCAATTTGTTTAACCTGAAATTTGTTTAATCCTTTATTCATCAAATTGTTGACTTAATTCCCTGTAAGTCCATCGAAATTATCAGCAACATTTCAGCTCATTGTTCAACTTGAATATTGAATAGCAGAATACAAACTGTAGAATTATTTATAGAGAATAGAGTACTCAGCGTTAGGCAATTGTATATATTGTTGTTATAGGGTATTGAAAAACATCAAAATAGGAACCATATCATAAATCATAGCCATAATACTAGAATCAGAGAACGTTACAACCAAGAAGTACCAAGAATGAATACAGCATTTGGGCAAAGATCACTAGGATATTTAGGGCCTACAAATCTAATAAACCATTAGAAATCAAAGAGAGGAAAATTTCAATAGCTTCAAAAGAAAATTAGACATTGGTTATTCAGTATTGGGATCAAAGTAGTGAGGAAACTAATAGTGAGTAGGATTTAGATTTAAGTAGTATTTTTTTTTTAATAAGGTAATTTATAGGTAGAAAATAGTACCTCGGTTTAGTATCTTTGTACTAGGTGATGCTAGGGTAATATAGTTTTAGATTTTTTTGGAATTTTTGTATTATCTGTTGTAACATAAATTCGTATTAATTTGATGATAACCTCGACACATATATTATATAGTGAGGTATCCATTTTGTAAACCTTGAATATTGTTATATTATTGAAAACGTATGAAAAAATATGTAATGTATGAATTTATGAATAAACTCCTCTGGATGTCGTCCTTCATCCAGAGAAATTATTATTATTATTAAACTGTAACTGAGGTAAAACCATATATGATTGGTGGTTGATACGTCGAACAATCGAAGCTGCTATTGGCCAAGACAGGACACGTCCACAGTGGGCGGAGCATACAAACTTCAGCAATGAGACACGTAAACTACATCAAGGATTGAAGCAATTAGTAACTAACAAAGAACTACAGAAGAAATAATAATTGATCGAAAGAAAATTGTCTATTAGTGGGCTATTTATATATTATGACACTGATTTACATTAGAATTTTCAGTACGATTTCTACCTAATTCGCATCAGCAATCCCGGCATGTCAACAGCCAATAGGAGATGAGTAACAGAAACTTTAGCCTATCAAGAACTAACCAATGAGAAAGTAGAGATTTTGTCGTCAAAGCAACAGCTAATTGACCGAACAGAGTGAGGTCTAAGATTCAAGTCGACGGTTTGGCATTTCTCTTAATGTTTAAATGTTTATATGTTTATATATTCATATGTTGCGCATTTACGGCGAAAACGCTGTAATAGATTTTCATGAAATTTGTCAGGTATGTTCTTTTTCAATTGCGCGTCGTCGTATATACAAGGTTTTTGAAATTTTGCATTTCAAGGATAATATAAAAGGAAAAAGGAGCCTCCTTCATACGCCAATATTACAGTAAAAATCGACTATAGAATATTCATCATAAATCAGCTGACAAGTGATTACTCAGATGTGTGGAGAAGCCAGTCTCTTGCTGTATTTCCATAAGTCTATAGTTTCTATCAGGTACTTTTGATGAGAATACTGCGGAGGTCTACTGTTCACAGAACTACTATTGAAAAAGGAAAAAGGAGCCTCCTTCATACGCCAATATTAGAGTGAAAATCAGACTATAGAATTATTCATCATAATGAGCTGAAAGTGGTTACACATATGTGTGGAGAAGCCAGTCTATTGCTGTATTTCCATAAGGTCTATAGTTTCAATCAGGTACTGTGGATGAGAATACTGCGTGAGGTATACTGTTCACAGAACTACTAGTAGGGGTTGAGTAACAGAAAATTCAGTGTATCTCAATCTTGGATGCTTCATACATTACTAATCATACGTATTTCTGATAGGGAATATATTATTATTACTTTTATCATATCACACTTTTCTAAATTTCCATTACCGAAGCAGTTATTCTTCACTTGCTCCATCCACTGCTCGCCAGTGAAACAGAGAAGTAACAGTTTAAAACCGTGTTAAAAATATATATTAGGAGGGAGATAACGTATGATGATAAGTGAGAAAGTGTTTTTAGATGACAGTACAGAATATGGGAAGAAAGAGAGAAATTATTAAAGAAGGAAGTGAAGACAAATGAGCGATGTAATGAACGAATTTCGAATATTTTTACAAACACGTGTACTAAAGTCAGAGTTATAAATCAACAGAGTTCATAAAAAAGTTTTAGAAAATGGAGTGTTGAGGAAAGTAGGAATGAGAGAAAGAGAGAGATTGAGAGAGAGAGAGTGAGAGGAAGGGAGAGAGAGAGTGATGGAGAGATGAGAGAGAGCGAGAAAGAGAGAGAAGAAATAAGTCAGAAAAGAGTTTGAAAGAGTGAATGAAAATAAGACATTTTGATCATTGATTGAGTACTTTATTAATGTAGATAAAAATATATACTGGCTTATACACTTATATACAATAGCTTACAATACAGCAAAATTATAGATTAATTTACATAATATAGACTAAGAAAATAATTATTGAACTGTATATGATATGAAAAAAGCAATTGTAATATAATAACTATAGATAATAATATATGTTATGCATCTACATAAATTGGCGGAACTTTGGACATATCAATGTCCATTCTTCGGAAAGAATATTAAAAATATCCTCCCCACTAACTCTCTACCAAAAAAGGGAGAGAGAGTGATTGATTGATTGAGTACTTTATTATATATACTGGCTTATACACTTATATACAATAGCTTACAATACAGTGATAGAGAGATAGGGAGAGAGAGAGAGAGAGAGCGAGAAAGAGAGAGAGAAGAAATAAGCGAGAATAGAGTTTGAAAGAGTTAATGAAAATAAGACATGAGTGAGAAGTAATAATTTTAGAGAAAGGGAGAAAAATAATAGAAGAATGAGTGATGTAGTGGAATAAAGAGAAGAGATAATTTTACAGAGCAAGAGAGAGAGAGAGTTAATGGAAGAGTGAGTGAGTGGGAGAGAGAAAATGAGTAACGGAAATCTTAAATAGAGATGCACAATTTTCAAGAGATGCACAAGTGAGTGAGAGAGAGAGAGAGTTATGGAAGAGTGAGTGAGTGGGAGAGAGAAAATGAGTAACGGAAATCTAAAATAGAGATGCACAATTTTCAAGGTAAAGTATTACACTCAACGATGTAGTTCAAACAGCTTGCAATAGATAGCCTCTCAGTTGAATTCATCCTACTGGAGTTACATGATTAAATTTAATTACGTAACAAAATTACTTATGTAATGAGCGGTACATCAAATTTATGTACTTTGAAATTTGATCGTTGTCTACATAAGCGTGGAATATCTACAAAATATTAGGAGAGTAATGTGATATTTCAGGGATTATCAGCTCAAGTATGAGATCTAAAAACGTCATAAGAATTTTGTTTATTGATTTATAAATTTATTTATTTCGATTATATCATAGAGAAAAGATAGCAAAATCTTTTCTCTAATCATAATCAGAATTTTCTTCTCATAATCTTCTCTGATCTGAATTTATTTATGACTAGAAGGTAACCCATGCTTCGCAAGGGTCTAATTGGAATCTTGACAAACTGAAAACATGAACTACTGGAATCTTGAATAATGTAGAATAAGCCTATAACCATCCTCTGTGAATTCAGATTCTTGATGCAAAATGTCAAGTTAATCATTTGAGTAGTTGAGACGTGATGATGCGTCATTCGTGAATTTTCTATCCCATACGTATATAAGCCAGTTCATTCCTTTATTATACAGTATTATCACTCACTCATATACAAACTTACATTACACAAATACACATTATTGGTTATGATACAATTTTAGTACATGGAGTAGATGCATTGTAGTACAATATGAATCACTAAATTATTATCTATTATTACATTTAAGCCCGGTTGCACAAAAGCATATTAAATATAAATCATAATTAAATGCCCCAAGAATCAATAAGAGAAGGCTTTTCCGAAAAGAGACTTCTCTAATATGTTCTCGTGGCTATTAATCATGATTGAAATTCAACATGATTTTGTTCAACCGGGGCTCTATGATGATTTTTCAAAGATTCAATTTATAAAACAATTGACACTACACTCCATGTGTATAGTAACGTGCTATACATTTTCGGCTCTAAATTTATTGTCTAAATTTAATATTTTCTAAATTAGGCTTGGTGGTTTTGTGTTTTGTTTCGGTTTTGTATAGGTTTTGGACTTTTTGACATCAAAATGAACTTTATTTCGAAGTGGAAGGTGTAACTTTAAAGTGTTGTGCTGACTATAACCTTAGTGTCCGGTTTCCCATTAGGGAACTTTGGACTATATACGGCGAGGTGGAACTACCCTTGGGTCTCCCCACCATTCAAAGCCATACGCTAATAATAATAACTACAATCCATACTGCACAATGACAGTTTATTGATAGTTATCTATATTATAATAAAGGAAAGAACTGGCTTATGCACCTCCAGATAGGAAATTCACGAATAACACATCATCACGTCTCAACTACTCAACTCATTAACTTGAAATTCTGCATAAATAGATTCTTAATTTACCGAGGATGGTTATAGACCTATTTTAAATTCTTCAAAATCTCAGTTAGTCAAGTTTTTGATTGGACCCTTGAGAAGCACGGGTTACCTGCTTGCTAGTCTATAATAAAATAAATGAAAGAATTGGCTAATACACGTACTGGAGGTAGGAAATCCACGAATGACGCCTCACGTCTGAACTACTCAACTGATCACTTGAAATTTTGCATGTAGCGTCTTTATTCACCGAGGATGGTTATAGGCATATACAAAAAGCTCATATCGAATTTTCTGTGCAAAGCTCATTTCAAAAGTAGAAAAAATTGGGGGGCACTAGGGGGCCAGGGGGTAAAATTTTAATTTTAGTGATTTGGAGGTTTTCCATAGCCTCCAGTACGTTCCATAACTGATTTTGAGGTTGGTTGTCCGTGATAATCAGCTGTATTGGCTGTAAATTTTCGTCTATGCAGCTTTAATATAATAAAGATTTAGTACTCTTATATACAATGAATTAACTCCACCACAAAGAGCATTCGGACAAATGTTATTCAATTTAACAAGTATAGCATAGCAACAGACATCATCATCAATGATTATATATGATGTTTGTAGATTAATCATAGAGCATTTGTCATGATGTCCCTAGTATTGAAGTTTTATAGTCTACTTTCAAGTTTTGGAGAAGCCATTCTGGCATTCACCACTGAACCGGCATCCACTTTGCATTCAATGATAATAAATGTTAGCATCTTGTATAAGTCGTGATATACTTCTCTTTGAATACAATTTTGATGCAATTAATGTCACAAATGTCGGTGGCTGCCGAGATAAAAGAAAATTATAATATTATAAAATTTCTGGTACTGATATCAATTTATTTTTTCAGATCAGGTTACTGAGGACAGTGGATAAAATTGATATGGTGTTTTGTTACCATGCTATGGAGGGTAATGGTGGATGAGTGAGTGATGACACTAACAGGACAATAAGAATTGAAATAACTGAATTGAGAGAACTGAAATGCATTGTAAGCTGCGTTTCTTGACCACACTCCTTGCCATAACCTGG
>NW_024094206.1:0-8988 GCF_014356525.2 Nilaparvata lugens
GTTTTCCCGTAGCCTCCAGTGTAGTATGCAACAGTGTTCAGTTTTCACAGCGATCTAATAGTTTTGGCTGAGAATTTTTCGTATCTGGGAAAACTTCAAATTTTCGATGAAAACTCAATTTCCCGGGTCGCCATCTGTATTTGGTTGAAATTCAGCTATGGCTATAGGCTTGTTTATGGGAGCTGAACAAAAAAGCTCATATCGAATTTTCTGTGCAAAGCTCGTTTCAAAAGTAGAAAAAAATTGGGGGGCACTAGGGGGCCAGGGGGGGTAAAATTTTAATTTTAGTGATTTGGAGGTTTTCCCATAGCCTCCAGTACGTTCCCTAACTGATTTTGAGGTTGGTTGTCCGTGATAATCAGCTGTATTGGCTGTGAATTTTTTGTCTATGCAGCTTTAATATAATAAAGATTTAGTACTCTTATATACAATGAAGTTAACTCCACCCACAAAGAGCATTCGGACAAAATGTTATTCAATTTAACAAGTATAGCATAGCAACAGACATCATCATCAGTGATTATATGATGTTTGTAGATTAATCATAGAGCATTTGTCATGATGTCCCTAGTATTGAAGTTTTATAGTCTACTTTCAAGTTTTGGAGAAGCCATTCTTGGCATTCACCACTGAACCGGCATCCACTTTGCATTCAATGATAATAAATGTTAGCATCTTGTATAAGTCGTGATATACTGCTCTTGGAATACAATTTTGATGCAATTAATGTCACAAAATGTCGGTGGCTGCCGAGATAAAAGAAAATTATAATACTATTAAATTTCTGGTACTGATATCAATTTATTTTTTCAGATCAGGTTACTGAGTACAGTGGATAAAATTGATATGGTGTTTTGTTACCATGCTATGGAGGGTAATGGTGGATGAGTGAGGGATGACACTAACAGGACAATAAGAATTGAAATAACTGAATTGAGAGAACTGAAATGCATTCTAAGCTGCGTTTCTTGACCACACTCCTTGCCATAACCTGGTCAAGTCAATAATTATAAAGCGGCCACTTTACACAGAAGCTGTAACTTTTGGCCGGGACAACCAGGAAAAGGCTATAAAGCTGTATGAAGACCTCACTACATCTATGGTCAAAAAGTGTGGCCTCTTTGTGGACCTAGAAGATCCTTTCCTAGGTGCCAGTCCAGATGGACTCATAGGAGATGATGGGCTCATTGAGGTGAAGTGCCTACACTCGGTGAAAGAGCTGGGCCTGAAAGAACACCTAAGTATAAATAGAAATACATGTTTAGAAATTGTTGATAATAATATGAGACTGAAGAGAAAGCACGATTATTATTATCAAGTGCAAGGCCAGCTCAATATCACTGATCGCCAATGGTGTGATTTTGGGGTATTCACAAGAAAAGGTGAATTGTTTGTGGAGAGAATAGAACTGGACCAATGTTTTGGAGGAAGGTACTTCCAAAATTGAAAAAAATTTACTTGGAATGTGTTGTTCCTGAAATAATGGACAGTCGATTAGTACGGGGCCTAAGAATTCGAGATCCACCATTTATCATGGAAGCTCAAAAAAAAAAAAAATGAAAAAAAATGAAAAAAGAATTAAATAATGGGATGTCGATTTCACATGAATATATTTTTACATAATATGTCAAATTATTAAAACCACTCGAATTTTGACATGACAAATCGTACCTCACTTTATCATTGATTCAGTTTTTGTCATTGAGGATAAATTTTTGTGAGAGTGCTAAACCGGATTTTAGATTGTAAAACTTTGTTTTCTCTATTTTTTTATAATAATGATAATAATATTATATTTTTATACAATTTTTAAAGAGTACATTCAAACATGAATGGATCTAACATTACTGCCAGGCTACTACAATTCTGGAATATTTCTGTACGACACTACTGTGAGTTATATTACCCCAAAATTATGTCGAAAATGTGTATCTCCTTCACTTTGCCATGGTAATTCAACAGGAAATGTATTATTGCCGATACAGTAGGCTACTAATATTTCGAGATTTCTACCTAATTCAAAATTTATAATTTCCCACCTACTATATAGGTAAGTTGAAGTAATGGTTTTTTTGAAGTAATGGTTTTTGGAAGGGGATGACAATTTTGCCGGAGATATCAGATTGAATGGAGAACCCCTGAAAAATGTTGGAAGTTTCAGGTACTTGGGCAGTGAAATTGCAGATGATTGATTGATTGAGTATTGATTGATTGAGTACTTTATTTATGTAGATTACAATATATACTGGCTTATACACTTATATACAATAGCTTACAATATAGCAAAATTATAGATGAATTTACATAATATAGACTAGGAAAATAACTATTGAACTGTATATGATATGAAAAAGCAATTTGTAATATAATAACTATAGATAATAATCATATTGTTATGCATCTACATAAATTGGCGGAGCTTTGGACATATCAATGTCCATTCTTTGGGAAGAATATTAAAAATATCCTCCCCACTAACTCTCTACCCATGATGGGAGAATAAACCACGAGATAACTAGAAGATTACAAAAAAGGGGGGAATTTCTACCAAACAGTGAAACATTTGATTTGGGATGGAAAAGTACCAGAAAAGGCAAAGATTATGATGTACAAGATGTATTACGTACCCATCATATTATACGGAGCCGAGACATGGACGATAACGGAAAGAGAGTGGAGTCGAATACAGGCAGGAGAAATGAGGTTCCTCAGGGCAATAAAGGGGAAGACACGAAGAGACAGAGTTAGAAATGAGGATATAAGAAGAGAATTGAACATGGGGAGTATAAGGGAAAAGGTTGAAAGTATGAGACTACGCTGGTTTGGGCACATGAAGAGAATGAGAGAGGATCGGCTGCCAAGGAGAATGGAGGAGATGAGGATTGAAGGAAGGAGACCAAGAGGACGACCGCGACGACGATGGACAGACTCAGTGGCCAACGAAGTGGAGAAGAGAGGACACCGATGGCGGCAGGTGGAGGACGAGCGATGGTGGGAGGACCGAACAAGATGGAGAGGCATTGTAAACACCCAGACCCGGCACTAGCTGGAACGGGACCCGGATATCTATGTATGTATGTATGTATATAGGTAAGTAACAAAATTCTTCTTCTATTTTCCACATATTATAAAAAAATAATATGGCTGTATATATTATGTTAGTGAATGATGTACAATAATACTTTCATAGTTGTAAATAATTCCAATAAGCTATTGATTATTCATTGTCATTCCAGACACCCTATAAAGTGAAAACATTTTGTAGCCTACATAGTAATTGTAATATTGGAATGGAAAAAGTTCACTCAACACCGTTCTTATTAGTAAAACTTTGGAAGTTGTTATTGATTAATGGAGTATTAATATTAAAATGAGTGGATAATTATTTCTTTTAATATTAATTTTAAACATGCATTTTAATTTGTTACCCCTGTTAGTTATATTGTTAAGTATTATAAAACCAAAAATTGAGTATTCTCTATAGAGTAAAAATTCTTGATTTTTATTTTAAACTCTTATTAAAACATATGCATATATTTTAAAAACGTTTACTATTAAAAACGAAACACGACACAAAATCACTTGAACATGAATGAGCTCTGAACATGCTAATACTGTGAAAGAGGTTCAAATTTCACAAACAAACACAATCACTGAGACAAGCAAACCTGGCCCATCAAATATTAGTAAAAGCATCAAACCTGCAAAGAGACAATTGATTTGGAAGAATGAACCACCAAATTTCCAAGTAGAAAAATTCAATGGTGATTCATATTTACCAGATAACCTAAGGGAATTGCAAACACCATATCAGTGTTTCAAATATTTCTTCAGTGAAGAACTCATGCAGAAATTGTTGATGAATCCAATTTATACAGCTGTCAGAGGAATGTTGAGAAATGTGTCAACATGTTGTGTCTTTCTGATTTGAAAAAATATCTTGGTATTTGCATAATAAGTTCAATTTGTGTACATAGTAGTATTAGAGATCTTTGGCATTCCAGTTTAGGTTTAGAATTAGTTAAGAATACAATGTCTATAAAACAATTTGAAATATTGAGAAGAATTTTACATTTTAATAATAACAGTGACATGCTCCCATCAAGTGATGATAATCGTGATAAACTATTCAAATTACGGCCAGTTATAGACTATTTGAATGAGAGATTCTCCACCATTCCATTGGATGAGCATCTATCCATCGATGAACAAATTTGTGCAACAAAAATACACCATCATATGAAAGTTTATATGAAGGATAAGCCACATAAATGGGGTTACAAACTTTTTCTGCTTTGTGGAAGTCAGGGGTTTGCTCATAAATTTGAAATATACAGTGGGCAAGAGAACCATCAGAGATTCCGTAGAGATGAGGAACCAGATCTTGGGGCTAGTGGGAATGTTGTAGTGAGGCTTGCACGAAAAATTCCAAGAAATCAGAATTACAAATTGTATTTTGATCGATATTACACATCCATAAATCTTGTTGTTCATTTGAAAACAATAGGAATTTTGTCTGCTGGTACGGTAATGCGCAACAGAATTCCTAACTGCAAATTTTCAACTGATGACATATTGAGAAAAAAAACAAAGTGGATATTCAGAAGAATATACTTGCACAGTGGATGATGTCAAGTTGGCCTCAGTTTTATTCAAAGACAACAACAATGTAATACTTCTGTCATCATTTCTAGGAGAACTTCCAAAAATTTGTGAAAAGCCCCGGTTCGACAGAAAGGTGAAGCAGCATGTAAATGTACCTTGCCCAGCAATTGTTACTGAATATAACAAACACATGGGCAATGTGGATTTGCTTGATAGTAATATTGGACGCTGTCACATCAGAATGAAATCCAGGAAATGGTATCTGCGGTTATTTTATCATCTATTGGATTTATCTGTGATTAATGCCTGGACTTTATACAGAAAAATAAAAGAGTCTGAACCATGCTCAAGTGAGATGCTGACTCAAAAAAAATTCAGGATTGAGTTAGCAGAAGCATTGTGTTGCATGGGAAAGCCTATTTCAAAGCGTGGACATCCAAGTCAACATGATCCAGTGGAAGAGGCCAGGAAGAAATTTAAAGGATCAACAATTCCTGTCAAAGATGTGAGATTGGATGGGATCAACCACGGGCCATTTTATAATGAGAAGAGGACAACTAGTAAACTACCTGCTTGTAAAGGATATACTTTTATTTCTTGTGAGAAATGTAAAGTCAATTTGTGCCTCAATAAGGACAAGAACTGCTTCAAAGTATTTCATTCCATCTAAAGTACTTTCTATTCCAGCTAAATATTATTCTAATCCATTTAATTTCAAGTTTCTGTTTCTGATTGTCTTTAAATAAGTGTAAAGTTTACTCTTTGAGCTTAAAATAAGCGATTTGAACTGATTTATTTCTAGTAGAACAGTTTTTATTACATTTATCATAGATGATACTTGGGGTCTCCACTGTTACAAACAACCTTTTGAGGTTAGGTTATCATTTTACAAGCAATGTTGTTTCTGTAATCTGTTTTCATTCAGAAGTTGTTGTTTTTTTCAATTATACTACAACCAGAATACTTCTGAACTACTGTAAAATACCAGTTTTATTTCCTTCATGATTAAATAATTTTCCAGACTCTTTATTGGATTGAAAAGTAATAGGTTTTCATCAATTAGCCTACTTCAAAAGATCACTCATGCTTTTTCCATTGTATTTTTGTACTTGGTCTTTCAAACACTTTTTCATTCTTTCACAGAGCTGGAAGACCTTGTATTTGATCCAAATATATCAGATATAGAGCTAGATATTGAAGAGGATGAAGAGTTTCCTGACGAACCTCCACTCCAAGAGCATGATGATTTAGAAACAACAGAGGTAGAAGGTGAACCTCCAGCAACCACTGGAATAGCAAATCCTGATCACACAGGGGACAGAATCAATCCAAATCGATGGAGACACAGAATTGAGTAAGTAGCTTATATCAGAATAACATTTCTAACTATTAGTTTCAATCATTGACTTGTCCCTAGTAGCCATTCACATATCAGAATCATGGTAAATCAAACCCTCAGCAATGTTTTTTTTCATTGCAGCTTTGATGCACCAGTTGTCATTGATGCTGCTAGTGGACCAGTCAATGTTGAAGTTGGGAAGTGAATGGAATACTTCAGCAGATATCTCGATAAGTCATTTTTCACTGAACTGGCTGAGTTCACCAACAGGCGATCAGTGGAGGAGTTGGGGAAATCCCTGGATTCACAAGAAATGTGCAAATTTTGGAGGGCTAGTGTTGTAGCTGCATTGCTGCAGTATCCCAGATTAAGAATGTGTTGGGAATCTAGGACAAGGTATCCTCTGATTGCTGACAACATTAGTAGAGACAGATTTTTTACCCTTAGAAGTAAAATGAAAATTGTTGATGACAATAATGTTTCATCGGCTGAGAAGGCATCAAACCCATATTGGAAAGTACAACCAATGTTGGATAGAGTGAGAAGAGGATGCCTGCAAAATCATAGGACTGAGAACATCTCTATAGATGAACAAATGATCCCCTTTCATGGGAAAGTTAGGACCAGGCGGGGAAAACCTAATCCAGTAGGGATAAAAAATTTTGTGACAACCACTTCGTCTGGTTTGCCACTTGATTTCCTCCTCTACAAAAGCAAAGGAGCGGAAATAATTTCAGAAAAAATTCCCCTCCCAGAGAAAATAGATTTAGGTGGTAGGGTGGTTTTGAAATTCTCAGATTCTTTGCCAGAATGTTCATCTTTGTATACTGATAGGTATTTCACTTCTGTGGCAGTCTTAGATTGCGTTTTGAAGAGAAACATTTATGGAACTGGTAACATAATGTTTAACAGGTTACCAAGGAATATAGATTTCATTTCTGATAAAGATTTGAGGAAGAGTAGAGGTTCATTCGACCAGGTTGTTAGGGTTGATGGCAAAATCAACATTGTAAAATGGTTTGACAATAAGAGCATCTTTCTGTGCTCAACCAAGTTTGGTGCAGAGCCAGTTGAAGACTGTAGAAGGTGGTCGAAGAAGGATAGTTCATACATACAAATTCCACGTCCTTTCCAAATTAAAATGTACAACATGTACATGGGTGGTGTAGACATGTTGGACCGTGTACTTGGAAAATACAGTATGAGATCTAGAACAAAAAAATGGACCATCAGAGTCATTCACCACTTTATTGATTTTGTGTGTGCAGCAGCTTGGATACAGTACAGGGAAGAAGCTGCTGCAAGTGGATTGCTGAAGAAGGATATTCTGACATATTATTTTTTCAAGTTGACAATTGCTGAAAACTTGTTGTATCCAAAAGATACACAAGTAAGAGAGAAGGCAGTGAGTAGTGATGAGGATGATGGAGAAACTGAGAATGTTGCAGGTCCATCCAAGCGCCGAGCTTCAGTGCCTCTTCCTCCTGAACCAAAAAGGATGACTCAGGCTACTCATTTACCTAATGATGAGAGCCGTAATAAAAAAAATCGCTCAAGGTGTCGATTTCCAGGCTGTAACAAATTTACATTTGTCAAATGCACAGAATGTGGGATATTTTTGTGCTTCTGAACTGGAATAAATTCCAGGAACTGTTTCCAGAAATTCCATAGGAAGTAATCATTGACGTTAATCAATTTTTTTTGTTCAGTGTCAATTGTGAGTAGAAGCTACTATTAGTGTTTACGTAAGGGCAGGTCACACCGAGCTCGCGTCCGCGGCGGTAACGAAGTCAAAAAACTCGCCTTCCATGTTATTAAGTTGTGCAGGTTACACCGAGGTAGTACCTCGGCGGTAGTTTCACTTCGCGAGCCAGGCGAACTTTTGAAACGTCTCCTAGTGGGAGTACCGTACCGCTAGCGGTAGTGAGCTCGGTCTGACCTGGCCAATCTAATAACATGGAAAGCGAACTCCAGAACTTCGCCATCGGTAGCGCATGCGCAGAATACCGAGACTCACACGTGACAATGAGTCATTTGCATGCCTACAGCGATTGTCATTTGCATTGTCATTTTCGTTGTTCATAATTTTATTTAAATTATTTAATTATATTTCTTTTTAATCTTCATCTATTCTTAATCAACTATTGCTTCAATGGAGAATCTAATTGAAGAAGTGAGGAAACGACCATAATATGGGATTTCAGAAACGACAATTATAAAGATGGTACGAGAAAAGATAGGGAGTGGGATGAGATTTCCAATATTCTGCAAAAAGAAAGTACTACCATGTTCTTAACTTCTTCAGTATATTTTTCACTTGAAATTACTACAGACTACAGTCAAATTTAGTATAACATGCTTCTTATTACTTTCCTTGCCCTATTACCATAGGTAAGGAAAGTATTGCTTTCCAAAAAAAATTAAGGTACCCCAATTTCAAGTTTTCTATACGTTTCAAGGTCCCCTGAGTCCAAAACATGATTTTTGGGTATTGGTCTGTGTGTGTGTATGTGTGTGTGTGTGTGTATGTGTGTGTGTGTGTATGTCTGTGAACACGATAACTCCATTCCTAATCAACCGATTGACTTGAAATTTTAAACTTAAGGTCCTTATACCATGAGGACCCGACAATAAGAAATTCAATAAAATTCAATTCAAGATGGCGGAAAAATGGCGGATAATTACTAAAAAACCATGTTTTTCACGGTTTTCTCGAAAACGGCTCCAACGATTTTCTTCAAATTTATACCATGGATAGCTATTTCTAAGCCGTATCTTCTGACATGAGTCTTATTTCTGGAAAAATTCCAGGAGCTCCGTAATATTATTGAGAAAAATGGCGGATAATCACTAAAAAACCATGTATTTCACGGTTTTCTCGAAAACGGCTCCAACGATTTTCTTCAAATTCATACCATGGATAGCTATTCATAAGCCCTATCAACTGACATTAGTCTCATTTCTGGGAAAATTTCAGGAGCTCCGTAATATTATTGAGAAAAATGGCGGATAATCACTAAAAACCATGCTTTTCATGGTTTTCT
>NW_024094207.1:0-9795 GCF_014356525.2 Nilaparvata lugens
TTCAATTCAGTGAGTAACAATTTCAGTATATCATTATTGAAAAATAGTATAACATGTTCAAGATATGACTACAATTATCCAAATGATTGTAAATTACTTTTTATATGATATAAACATCCTTTTTTATCCTAGCCTGAGCTGTATGAGGCTTAGAAACTAGGATATTTCAGAGGCAGCACTCAGTGCTGCTACGCGCCCACTCATGCAAGTTTCAAGGACGCGCCCACCGGAAGGATAAGCAATTTGTGATATAATAACTATAGATAATTATATTGTTATGCTTCCACATAAATTGGCAGAGCTTTGGACATGTCAATGTCCATTCTTCGGAAAGAATATTAAAAAATATCCTCCCCACTAACTCTCTACCAGAGAGAGAGAAAGAGAGAGAGATAGACGGAGAGGGAGAGAGAGATGGAGAGTGAGAGAGTGAGGAAGAGATTGATTGATTGAGAACTTCATTTATGTAGATTACAATATATACTGGATTATACACTTATATACGATAGCTTACAATACAGCAAAATTATAGATGAATTTACAAAATATAAATTAAGAAGATAATTATTGAGCTGTATATAATATGAAAAAAAAATCAATTTGTAATAACTATGGATAAAATAGATAATGGTATATTATTGTTATGCATCTACACAAATTGGCGGAGCTTTGGACATATCAATGTCCATTCTTCGGAAAGAATATTCGAAGTATTCTTCCCACCAAGAAGAATGTATTCTTCCCGTTAAGCCGTCGGTCCCGGCTGCCTAAAAAGCAGTCGTTAGGTCATGTCAGAGGCCCTGAAATTGATCAGTTGCGACCTGAAAACTCTGACACCAGATCTGAGCCAGCCAGGTCACTCGATATTATTATTATTATTAACTGGCATGAGTCTCCTTCCTGAGAAACTAACAGGGGGTCTACCCCATCCTTGTGAAATTGACTTTGTAACCTCCTTCTCATGCGTGAGGCAGATAGATAGAGCAGTTTATTCAAAAGAACACATAGTCGATATTTCATTTGTAGAACAGCTGTTTTGACAACTTTTAAAAAATGCTCAAATTTCATAATTCAAACAAAGGAAAATTTACTTTGAAAAACAATAACAAAAGTACAATCGTAGTTTTAATTATTTAGCCGCCAATAGGCATAATGTTATTCCCCTAAATTATGCTCGTTTAAGAATGAGGTTTTTAGATCAATGAGCAAGGAAAGTTGTGTGAGTGTACTACACCAGATTTTTCGTGAAGCTATGTGACGCTGGTAGTCTCTTAAGCTGCGTACACATATACACGCTTCCAACCCGCACCGAGCACGCTCCGACTCGTACCGCCCTCGTTCCTCCATCGAACCTCAGTCGCTCTACCCACGCACCCATCATGAACGTTACGGAAGATGTTAGATCTTCTCGCGTTCCCCGGTCGAACCACTGTTGCTCCCCGGTCGATCATCAATCGCTCTGCTGGAGTGACGTTCGGTTGCGGAGCAGAGCGAAAGTCTGTACGCACCTTAATATGTTGCCGTTCTCACACTTTCACATGCCCAAAACAGAAGTGATAGACAGTAGTCGACAGTAATAGGCGAACGAAGAGTCGGCTTGGAATTTGGAACATAAACGACCTATACCATGGGATATCTTCTCATGCCATATTTCCTCTATGCTTAAAGTAAGTAGGAGGAGGAGTAGAGGAGGAGAAGAAGGAGAAGGGAACGGAGGAAAAACTGTAAGTGAACAAGAATTGGAAAGAAGTGAGTAGTTTGAAAGAAAACGAGGGAGGTTTATTACTTTTATTCTTTATTGATTCATACAACAAGTACATCATCAAAAATGATAGGGAGAGAAAATTAAGGTAACCTTGTGCTATTCCTCTCCCAAATCCAGATAAGGTTACACATAGTCCGAAATAGGTTAAGTAAGGTAGACAAGTATATTGAGAAGAGATCAAGAAGTAGTGAAGCACATACGAAGAAGTCCAGAAGAAAATCGAAAGAATGAGAGGGATCAGAAACAGAGAAAAGAATTGTATAGGAGAGAGAGAGGGATGACATTGTGCATCTCTCACATTGTGTGTGTGGTATTGTGCATTGAATATGTGGGCACCCTGTATGAAATTGAATGAGCATCAGCCTTCCGCCATTTCTAGCATCAGCAGCCACTCATCAAAGCTCACTATCGTATAATCGCTTCAAACTGGCAGCATTGCTTGAATTAGAAGCGTTCATGTTTTCAGTAAAAATTACTGACAAATAAAAGTGAAACTTACAATACATCATCATTATCCACTTACTTTGTCAGTATTACTTGAATGGAAAGCCTCTATGTTATTATAAGGATTACTGACAGATTAAGGTGAAATTCACAATAGACCTTCATCTTTATCGACTGACTTCTATTATGTTGAACTGACACAATGATAAATTGCAACTGAGAGAAGGACAGAGCGTTGTCAGAGTGAGGAGGCGTGATTGTGCAAGGTCGTGAATTGGAGAATATGTTGATTTGATCTGGTGTTTTATACAGAGGGAGAATAACATGTTTTTCGTTAGTTTTTGATACTCCTACGTGGGGAAAATGCTTTAATGTTATTCTATACTCCAGTTATTATTGGTTTGTCATTTTCTATGAATTAATAAGTGTTGCTTCCCAGGCCACGATCAGGGATCGCCTCGCAAGAGGTTTTTGTGGAGCATTACAGTACTTCAATAACGTACTCTTGTAAATAATTACATGCGTAAAATATGACTCTTGAAGCATGTGTTGTAATTTTACAATAATTTATTATAGTTTTCAATCAGAGTATACAGGGTGGGTGAAAGTCCGAGAACGGCTAAATATCTCATACACAAAAGTAATTTGATGGGTGTAATTTGATTTGGTGGGTGTGATTGGGGATCCTTTGCATAGATGGGGCGGTGCTCCTGAAATTTTTACAGATATGGGACTTGTGGCAGTTGATAGAGCTTATCAATGACTTTTAAAAGTATGAATTTGATCAAAATCGTTGGAGCCGTTTTCGATAAAATCACAAAAAACCCTGTTTTTGACAACATTTTCGCTATTTCAGCCGCCATCTTGAATTGCATTTGATTGAAATTGTTCGTGTCGGATCCTTATGGTGTTAGGACCTTAAGTTCAAAATTTCAGGTCATTCCGTTAATTGGGAAATGAGATATCGTGTACACAGACGCACATACACTCATACACACATACACATACAAACCAATATCCAAAAACCAATTTCTTGTACTCAGGGGACCTTCAAAAGTATAGAAATATAGAAATTGTGGTACCTTAATTTTTCTCGGAAAGCAATACTTTCCTTACCTATGGTAATAGGGCAAGGAAAATAAAATGATCTTACCAATCATTTGTATGAATAGGAAGAAAATACCACTTAATTTGAAAATACTACTTCACTATGACTTTGAAAATGTGGTCCGCCATGTTGAATGCAACTTTTTTTTTTAAATAGGAAGGTGGTCATGTGATACATGATATCGATACAGAATTCCGAGAAATAATGAATGGCGGAAACCGCACATCGATATCTCAAACCGTTTAAAAGATATTCACATTATTAATCATTACCATCCAAATCAGGAATGAAATACATAAGTGGTATTGATTAATAATGTGAATATCTTCGAAACGGTTTGAGATATCGATGTGCGGTTTTTACCACTCATTTTTCCTTGAAATTTCGTATTGAAATCTTGTATCGCATGACAACCTTCCTTTTTAAAAAATAAAGTTGCACTCAATATGGCGGATCCAAGATGGCCGACCAGATTTTCAAAGTCATAGTAAAGTAGTATTTTAAATTTGAGTAGGATCCCCAATCACACCCTCCGTGCAATCACATTTTTTTTATGAGATACTAAGCCGTTCTCATACTTTTTTCTCTCTTTTATGCTTTGAATTAGTATTGATTAATAATGTGAATATCTTCGAAACGGTTTGAGATATCGATATGCGGTTTTCGCCATTCATTATTTCTCGGAATTCTGTATCGAAATCATGTATCACATGACCACCTTCCTATTTAAAAAAGCAAAGCTGCATTCAATATGGCAGATCCAAGATGGCGGACCACATTTTGAAAGGCATAGAAAAGTAGTATTTTCAATTTGAGTAGGATCCCCAATCACACCCACCGTCAAATTACCCTAGTGTATGAGATATTAAGCCGTTCTCAGACTTCTCACCCACCCTGTATGTTGATAAGTGTTCACTATTGCTGTTTCTCATTACTAATATATAACTGTTTCTTAGTCACACTCAAAATACCGTTTACTCATAAGTCATAAGATCACTTGAGAAAAAAGGAAACTCGATTTCCATGAAAAGTCACATTATAATGGAAGAAATTATTTCTATGAATACTTTTGATGATCTAGACATCTCTGAAGCATTTATTTATCAAGAAAATCAGCTTCCAAGTTCTCTTTTCTAACATTTTGGTTGTGATCACATTAAAATGAAATAAATAAATGAATGTCCAAAAAAATAAAACTATAACATCAATTACACAAAATATTGGATAAATTACAATTACATACAATAGTTAGTTACAATAAATTTCTTATAATGTGACCTCTACTTGTAATGTTAAGAGTGTTTTATGTGTGGAGATTTACCTACTGGCGTACCGTGTTCTAGAGTAGGTTCTATTTGTTTGTTTTTTTTGCGGATTATTAAATGCGTTTTATTGATAATGCATGACCTGCAGACATATGTGAAGAAGGAAAAAATATGGATTATTATTTAATCTGGAAAGAGAATTAATAGGAACGCAACCAGCAAGTCCACGCATTCAGTGTGAGCAGCTAAATAGCAAGTCTTAACCAGGGAGTATTAAATGTAAATCCATGTATATTGTATGTGAATTTAGATACGGTAATGTATTTTTATTCAAGATTGAAAACACTCTGTGCTACATTCTGCATTCTCTGGTCACAACGTGTTTCGATTGCTCTTTCCAGATTTTTTTCTCTGGTCATCTGACGTGCACTTGCAGAATTGCACATTGCGCATCCAATGTGATCTTACCAATCATATGTATGAATAGGAAAAAAATCACGCTTATCTCAATTGGATATTTTTTCAATTACTTTGTTGGAATAATATTGTGAACATTGATAGTACAAACATTGCCTACATTCAATCATTTCTGCAATATGGAATAAAAATTTGGGGTGGAACATACTCAAACCACTTGGAGAAACTTTTTGTAATTCAAAACCACATTATAAAGCTATATTGGGAAAACCCAGACTCTATCCAAGTGAGTACCTGTTTAGTGAGCTAGATGTTTTAACTGTCAGGCAGCTTTACATAAAATTTAATCATCTACATAAATAAACATATGAATCTTTTCAACCTGCGTGTTTCACCATATAACCTCCGTCCCTCATCTATCCTTTCAAATTACAGATACTATTTTATCAATTTGTAGAAAACAATTTTTATATCAGGTATCAAAGCTCATCAATGTTATTCCTAACCATTTTATCACTAGTAAATTGAATAGAAAACTGCTAATTGAATTCATACATGGATAATCCCGAACAATGTAATTTGGCAATGTAATTTCCTCTAGCTTAGTATAAAGACTTCTCATGTTTTTTATGTAATCTTCAACTATTCTTTACTCTCCCCTATACCTTCACTCTGCTCTTTCTCTTCCTTCCTTACTCACTTTTTTTTCCCTATTTCTAATAATATCCCATTATTATTTTCATATACTGTTAAGCATTGAACACTCGGCCTCTGCGCTCAGGTTCCTCGAACCTTGCAGGGACTTCCCGTTTTTAATATAGTTATGTATAATCCTATTAATGGTATTTTTCTTTTTCATTTTATATTGTATTTTACTTTTTTCATTTATAACCATTTTTCTCATTGTAATTATGTTTTTGGGACAAATAAAGATTTGATTTGATTTGATTTGAAACAACCCTATTATTGACCGAGCGAAGTGAGGTCTAAGATTCAAGTCGACGGTTTGGCATTTCTCTTGATGTTTAAATGTTTGAATGTTTAAATGTTTATATGTTTATATATGTTTTTATGTTGCGCATTTACGGCGGAACGCGGTAATAAATTTTCATGAAATTTGACATCTATGTTCCTATTTTAATTGCGCGTCGACGTATATACAAGGTTTTTGGAAATTTTGCATTTCAAGGATAATATAAAAGGAAAAAGGAGCCTCCTTCATACGCCAATATTACCGTAAAAATCAGACTATAGAATTATTCATTATAAATCAGCTGACAAGTGATTACACAGATGTGTGGAGAAGCCAGTCTACTGCTGTATTTCCATAAGGTCTATAGTTTCAATCAGGTACTTGTGGATGTGAATTCTGCGTGAGGTCTACTTTTCACAGAAGTACTAGTAATGGTAAAAGTGACTGTAAAATATTCATTTGCCTCTCCGATGTTCTGACACAATCAGCAAGTGCACACGTTCAGTGTGAGTGTTCATTTTTCTCTTTCCAGATTTTGTTTCTCATTTGCACACGCTAGGTTATGCATTATCAAGCATCTGCATTTGCACATTGAACATAAAATACAGGAATAGCGTACAGGATATAATGGGAGCAAAATTTATATTTCATATTCGGGATCATTCAAACCGTTTCTGGAGCAAACTATTGTCTCAATCGAAAGTTATAAAACCTCTCACTGCAATACAATCATCTGCTCCTGAAATCCATAAATCACTTCAGCTAGAACAATACAAGAGTTGACAATTCAGGTGTGAATGAGATGGGGTTATAGTCCTGCAAATATCATAATATGAAACAATTGCCGATTAGGATGTACACATGAGTGGATGCTTTCAATAAAGTGACGCCTACAAGAGAAGTAGGGTCGGGTATGAACAAACTGGCAAGCTGGATTAATATTAGTCCGGCAGTAGTTATTACAAACGGATTTAGTCGGTTCTCACAACTTTCTCTCTCTTACACATTCTCTTCAGCACATTCTCCATATTTCTATCACTCTTTCTCTTTAGCACATTCTCTATATCACTCTCACTCTTTGGTGCTTGTTCTCAAAGCCAATTAAACGAGCTACGTACGACCCTATCAACCGAGAGACTTTGATATCGCACAACGAGTGATGAGCAGTATAGAGTTCTCCAGTTGTTAGCAAAACTTCATCGTTTATCACATCTCGCGGGGCGGCCACTCTATCTACCTATCTCGCTCCTCTATGCTCCGCGTCTTCTCGGGATATTATCATCATCGTCTGTGTCTCATTTCGGAAATAATAATTCTGTCAAAGTGGTGTCGTTGAATTTGAGTAGAGTAGGATTAGGGAAAACATGCAGCTTCTGACAGAGAGTACAAATAATGAGTGATTTAGTATATTGGATTGTTCAGTGACCCAAAAACATGAATGAAATCCTAGAGTCTTGTCAATGAATTTTCATTTATTAATCTTTGAAGGATACGAGTCGACCGGCTTGCTTCGGTCACCATGTTCGGCAATATGGGTAACTTCGACGTTGGAATTCCCAGTATATTTAGCATCAAAGCATTTCAAAATTGAATCAATTTTTCGGGGAAAGCCCCCCGAATCCCCTTTTTCTGTGGGGTATTCCATACCCCCAAAATAATTGAACCCTTTCCAATGTGTTCAATAAGTTGACGCCAGTGCTAGTTGATATATCATGAAGACTTTCCTGTAATAATGTTTCTAAATACACTGAATTAATTGACAGCCTCTAAAATGGCATCTATGACAATTGACCTACAACACTGTAGTGAATCCTCAATCTCCAGACGAAGACGTAGTTTAATCTCTGACGAATGGAATTGAACATTCGTGTGCTACAACGGAACTAGCTCACTTGTGATTGGAGGATTGGTGGGAGTGGGAGAGATCGAATGACAAAATGGCGTCTGAGGCTAGTCACCGACCAATGGGATTGAAGGATCGTCTACAACGAAGCCAGCTTGCTTCTGATTGGATGAGAGTTGAATTAGGCCTGTAACAGTTTGATATTTACCGGCAAATTTCAGTTGTCACTTTTAAAATAATTCAGGAGTTTCAAGAGGAAGATTCTATTTATTATTATTGGTTAACTGGTAGGCTACTTATTCGATCATCTGACATCTTTTGGATTTGTGAAAAGAATAGATCCAAACAAAATATTAATAATTATATTTATAGTCTGATTATATTCCTTTTTAGTTTTATGAAATAGCACAACTCGCATCCCCGCTCAGATTCTTTCTTTGCGATGCAAATCTTTCCATAAAATGTCATTTATATTTATGTTTGTTTGTTTGTGAATATTCCTACACTCCCACATATTGCTGTTATGTTCATGTAGAGCTATTATTTATAGGCAACATTATTGATTGATTGATACAATAAGTACATCATAAAATTGATAGAGAGGGGGGAAAAGGTAACCTTGTGCTATTCCTCTCACAAATTTAGATAAGGTTACACATAGTCCGAAATAGGTTACCTGAGTCATGTAGTTGTTCACTTCACAGAATTATCAGTACTTGATTATTTTCATGAACTAGATTCTGAAATTTTGATGCTTTAAAACTAAAGATAGAATAGTTATTTGTGCAACAGTGCGCAAAGTGACAGTTTGCTGCACCGAAAGAAACGTTTACGCCCGAGCCGTAGGGAGAACAAATGAACGGAAATAATTGTTCAAATTTAGTACAGAAGCTAAGCTAGGGTGTAATAATGTTCTGTTAGAGGGTATTTGAAATAACGCCACAGATACGCCCAAAATTAGCGTTTTCTCAGTTCTTTCATCAATTAAGGGACAGAAAATGTTCAAATTTGGTACAGAGGTTTAGCTTGAGTCTAAAGATGAGGTGAGTTTAATATTTCATCAAAGATACGCCCAAAATCAGCGTTTTCCCAACGTTTTTCTCAGCTCTCTGCGTTTTATCAGTACTTTGATGGAATTACAGATCACGTGATCTATGAGTTTTACCCAAACGTTGATCCAGGGTATAAAATGGTGGTGACTGTGCAGAATGTAATCTATTTACTATCAAGCAGATTGGTAGCATTACACTGCAAGTAGTCGACGAGTACGGTCGTCTTATAAATAATAGAGGCGAGGAAATAAATATTGCTTTACATTTGAGACAACGCAAGTGAAATGGTGCTGTTATTTGAAAAGTGGAATCAAGGATTGGATATGGAGGCTGCAGTCCATCCTCCTTTTCTTCTCTCTCCATCATCATCATCCTCCTTTGCCTATAAAAGAAGATAAAAGGAAAGAAAGATTCATTCAGCATTCAACCTTGACAAGGTTAACATCTAGGAGCATCAAGTATTTGCAAGAACGAGGCTGTCAGATACGAGTAGAATAGGAAGATGGGAGTTTTGGATGTGACACAGAATGGACCGTCATCGGACAACAGTATCATTGGGTTTGAGTACCATTCTCATGCACCCTATACTGTAAGCTATAATGCCAATGACGAGATACGGATTCCAATTCAACAGCAAGATGTTTACACACTGCCATCGGAGAGCTATCTACATTTGGAGTATACTGTGACTGGAGCTGCCAACGCTGCTGTGGCCGGAACTCCATGTGTCTCTGGATTCTTCAGCAATGTGTTTTCAGAGATACGCTATGAAATCAATGGTGTGGAGGTGGATGGTATACGCAATCCTGGAGTTACCAGCCTAATGAAGAATGCTGTTACATTTGAACGCGATGAGTGGACCAAGATGGAAGGAGCTGGCTACAAGTTTAGTTCAACCACTGGATTCGCCGATTTTGCCGCCAATGGA
>NW_024094208.1:0-8450 GCF_014356525.2 Nilaparvata lugens
ACGTGATCTATGAGTTTTACCCAAACGTTGATCCAGGGTATAAAATGGTGGTGACTGTGCAGAATGTAATCTATTTACTATCAAGCAGATTGGTAGCATTACACTGCAAGTAGTCGACGAGTACGGTCGTCTTATAAATAATAGAGGCGAGGAAATAAATATTGCTTTACATTTGAGACAACGCAAGTGAAATGGTGCTGTTATTTGAAAAGTGGAATCAAGGATTGGATATGGAGGCTGCAGTCCATCCTCCTTTTCTTCTCTCTCCATCATCATCATCCTCCTTGCCTATAAAAGAAGATAAAAGGAAAGAAAGATTCATTCAGCATTCAACCTTGACAAGGTTAACATCTAGGAGCATCAAGTATTTGCAAGAACGAGGCTGTCAGATACGAGTAGAATAGGAAGATGGGAGTTTTGGATGTGACACAGAATGGACCGTCATCGGACAACAGTATCATTGGGTTTGAGTACCATTCTCATGCACCCTATACTGTAAGCTATAATGCCAATGACGAGATACGGATTCCAATTCAACAGCAAGATGTTTACACACTGCCATCGGAGAGCTATCTACATTTGGAGTATACTGTGACTGGAGCTGCCAACGCTGCTGTGGCCGGAACTCCATGTGTCTCTGGATTCTTCAGCAATGTGTTTTCAGAGATACGCTATGAAATCAATGGTGTGGAGGTGGATGGTATACGCAATCCTGGAGTTACCAGCCTAATGAAGAATGCTGTTACATTTGAACGCGATGAGTGGACCAAGATGGAAGGAGCTGGCTACAAGTTTAGTTCAACCACTGGATTCGCCGATTTTGCCGCCAATGGAGCTGACACTACAATCATGGATGTGCTTTGAGATATCTGCTGGCTTTGCCGAAGACTATAGACAGATTTTACTCAATGTGAAACAAGAGCTGGTGTTGAGGGTCAGCCCCAACTTTCACGACTGTGTGAATGTTGCTGCTACCAATGTAGCAATCACAAAGCTTTTGTGGAGAATGCCTTATGTGGAAGTGGCAGATGATGTGAAACTGCGTCTGCTACAGATTGTACAGAGACGACACACCATCAGTATACCATTTCGACATTGGGAGTGTATACCTATCCAACGTTACCGCAGACAAGAAAGCATACATGGACTGTCAAGTCGACATCACAGCTTGAAAAGCCACGATACATTGTGGTTGGGCTACAGACTGCAAGACGAGGTGTGGCGGCAGCCAACAGTTCTCGCTTTGACAAGTGTAATATGAAGGATGTTCGAGTGTTTTTAAACAACAGATACTACCCATATGAGAGCATTGATGGTGATGATAATCGCATCTACAACATGTATGCAGCTTTCAATGGAGTCTACAACCATGGTAATGCTCGTGCAAGCAACCCTCTGTTTGAAAAGAATGCCATTGGTGATGGAAAAATAATGCTGTTTGCTTTGATTGCTCCCGCCAAAATGAGTCACTCAAAACTGGAAGTATCGATGTGAGGATTGAGTTTGAAGCATCTGAAAACATTCCAGGTAATACAACTGCCTACTGTATGATGATTCATGAGATGACTAAAGAGTATCGGCCAATGTCAGGCCTTGTACTATCAGTATAAAAAGATATATAGTCAGTGTACAGCAATAAATTGCTCAGTTGAGCTCGAGACAATGAATGAGCCAGTCATGACAGGATACAAAGGACTCTTTATGGAGGAGGGGGAGCTGTCTTCGCATGAGGAGGAGGAGGATGTGGTGGGTTGTGTTACTGGTGGGCGACCGCTGATGAAAGATGCCTCTACAAGTACAACTGGACTCAATGATGACGACTCCTACATTACAGCAGAAAGTGGTGTAGATGACTGGTCATCGAGTAGAGCGGAAAACATTTTTGGGCCACTACCACTATACCTGATGAACTTTCAAGGTTTTGAAGGTTTGGACAACAAGTTTATTGTGAAGGAGATGGCTATCCTGGAGCAGGATGATGAGCATCATGTGACTACTCATCACTACTTTTTCAAGCCTCCCTACTCTGAGTCTCTGCTCAAGACTAGCAGGCAAATCATCGCCAACAACTGTATACATCAAGCTAAACATGGACTCAGGTGGTCAGACTGTGGGACAGAACATCTTCCCTATTCAGCTTTGATGGAAATTGTGCGTGGAACAGTTGGAAGGTGGTGGATCAGAACCAGCAGCGTCCAATTAAATCTTTGTCCATGGATATAAGCAGATTACTCTACTGGATACAATCTACAAACAACTGAACAATGTGGAGTACCTGGACCTATCATCGCCATATTCCTTCCTGCTATGCCTGATTTGGAGTTGCTGATCAAGAAGATTGATGGTATATACTGCCCAGAACATCATCTACTCAACGTTATCGACATGGTGCGGAACAAGCTATCATCTCAACGTTTGGAGATTGGTCAACCAACAACGTCAGCAACATTGATGGATTGTCAAATACACAACTATTTTGCTCATTGAAAATTGTTATTGCTCTACATGGATGGATTAATAAAACTTGTTAGAAGATAGAACCTTTGTCACATTTTTTCAATGCTGTAATACTCATTTGCATTATCAATAAAAAAGAAATATTGTAATCAACTCTATGATCTATCATTTATCCTCCTCCTCACTCCTCTTTGAGTAAAGTGCACACTATGTGTTCACATAGAGCTATCGTATTATGTCATACAGACCTATTGAAACAGGAAATGGATTACCCCACCACTCAGCAAGCAGAGTATAAAAGATGATGCTGACAACAAAATGCACTCAGTCTTACAATGTTGTCAGACAGTGAACGTGAACTTTATCTGTTTAATGCAGTGAGTGAGCTTGAAGCTGAACTGTATTATCACGGTATAATGACATTGAGTGACTTTTTCAAGGAGAGTGGACATTTAGAGTTTGTACAGATCGTGAATCTCATAGTTGTGCATGCATATGACTCAGGCAGAAGCAGCAGGCTGTTGTTGATACAGTCAAGGATAGAAACGTTTTTTTGTATGTGATGATCTTCACAACCCATTGAGAAATACTCATGTGACCTCCACTGATGTGAAATGTTTCCTGCTGGAAGTTTTCATGCAAACTATGAAGAGTATCAAGGATAATATCATAAGAGGGCAATGCGTCATTGCCCACCAGGACTTGCAATGAAATTCACTGTCATGTTTGATGATACTTGCATACTGCTAAAATCTTTCTTCAAGTTGGATAAGGGGTAGAATGGCTATGTTAATCTTGCGAAGGTACCCAACTGGAGGGATAAGGATGTGAAGATTGTGTTGAGTGTTCTCAATCAGGACCAATACTACAAGTGTGATTATATGCGGACAACAATCCAAATGTCTACTGGGACTGGGTCAAAGGAGATCAATTGCAGGATTTACAAAAATTGAGAGCACAGGACATGTGAAACGATTCAGGCTGGAGGATGGAACATCTGGTGATTCAGCTTTTGAGATTAGCATCTACAAGGCTGTACGCATACCTATGCCACTGCCATCTACGGGGATATGATGAAGTTGATGGACCATGCATTGTTCATGAAAGGAATAAGCCATCAGTTGAGTTATGTCACCAACAATGATTATAGCGAGGAGAAAGACTTCTTCAGCTGTATATTCTGTTCAATACTGAAGATTAATATATGTTTGCCAATAAATACTATGTGTAATGAGCCATTTGTTATTGATGATTATCCTACCTCCTCATATAGATAAGAAATCAGGTTGTTATGCTTTCAATGAAATATCCATTGACATGTTGCAATAGGTTGACCAAGATGCAAAATATCGAAAGATATCCATTATGGTGTAATGGTATACAACTCTGTATACTTACCTTATCAATTGGGACCCTACATCAATCTCTACCCCTAAAGGTTTGAAACCAGGACCTACAGCATGGAAAGCGGCGCCGCTAACCACTACACCATAATGGATATCTATTAACTAGCTTCAACTATATGCTATTTCAGTCTTGACCTAGAGGAAACATCTATATTGATGTGCAAGATGCTGACCTACTATTATTATTATCTATGGGATGAGGTGTTGAACATTGAATTAATGAAACTCTCAATCAATGGTTAACACATAAAATGAGGTTTATTTCATACATAAAAGTTAGTTTTAGACAGTGGATCAGCCAATGAGGGTTATTCTTTATTATCATATTACAAATGGTAATACATTCGATACTAACTGATGGTGTGATGAGGGCTACTTCCAAATTGAAACCGTCTTGGCCTCAGCTGGTGGGATGATTGATGGCGGTGGTGGGTGACTGGCAGCAATAGTGGGGGCGACTGGTGGCGATAGTGGGGCGACTGGTGGCGATAGTGGGACGACTGGTGGCGATGGTGGGACAACTGGTGACGATAGTGGGGCGACTGGCGGCGATAGTGGGACGACTGGTAGCGATAGTGAGTGGCTCAACACTCCACCTTGCACTCATAACAAAAAATGCAATCACCACAAGGACATGGTGATTCAGGGTCTGCTGGCGCCATTGCTGATTGAAGTACTGGATGTAGATGTTGTTGACAGCCCATGTTGACAGTAGGATGAGCACACCTCGACTGACTTTGTAATAACTGCTTCAAGGAAATCCAGCGATGTGAATGATGGGTGGAGACAGTTATGCAGATATATGCGCAGTGGATTTTGTGACAGAGTTCCTTCCCCACTTCATGCTCCCCTGCGATTTTTAAGTACCAGTTGCTGACATCATTGTACATTGTTGCAAGGTCTGGTTGAACTTGCTGGATGACATCAGACATTGCCTGATGTGGAAAATGTTGTATGTATCTAGGCCATGCTCCCTGGATGCTAGAAAGTCTTCACTCCTATACTTTGGATCCAGTGAATAGGCTCCAAGAGCCAGCATGAGGCAGAGCACGACTTGAATGTTGACAGCATGCATGTTGAATGCAGAGTGCTGAGAACTGGAACAATGCAAAACATATTGAAATTTTTTATTTTCTCGAAAATCCATGATGCAAATGTCAGAAAATCCATGATGTAGGCTAACCATCATGAAAATCATGAAAAATTGAAATTTTTTATTTTCTCGAAAATCCATGATGTAAATCTCAGGAAATCCATGATGTAGGCTTACCATTTACCTCAAGGTCATCCAGGTCAACCACACTAACCTCAAGGTCATCCAGGTCAACCACCCTAACCTCAAGGTCATCCAGGTCAACCACCCCAACCTCAAGGTCATCCAGGTCAACCACCCTAACCTCAAGGTCACAAAAAAAAAATTAGAAGAAAAAAAAATAAATAAAAAAATAAATAAAAAAATAAAAATCGGTTAATAAAAAATAAAAAAAGTATATCGGTTTGGATCAATTTCATCTTTATCAACATCAAGAGTAAGTACCAGTGCATTTTATAGTTCTATATATATTTATATTATATATTCATGATTCAACAATTAAGTTCAAAAAAGTAGAATTTTGAAGTAGTTTGAGACTAAATTCTAAAATGACTTAAATTCGAAAATGACAAGTTTAATTATGAATTAGGTTCCAATACATAGAGTAAATGACATAGTCAAAAATGACTAGTGTAATTATGAATTAGGTTCCAATACATACAAATTACGAGTTTAATTATGAATTAGGTTCTTTGAGTTGGTGGTTGTAATCCATCCTAACCTAAAAACATATAATTACAAAGTAGATCCTAGACCCCCATTCACATTCCCCCATACAGCTACGGACCATCATCCCTAGAACATAAACACCTATGAACCTCCATCCCCCCGACCCACGATCCTAGATACCGATTCACCACCTTCATCCCCCACATCCGTTGATAGTGATTTATATATAGATGTGGGGGATGAAGGTGGTGAATCGGTATCTAGGATCGTGGGTCGGGGGGATGGAGGTTCATAGGTGTTTATGTTCTAGGGATGATGGTCCGTAGCTGTATGGGGGAATGTGAATGGGGGTCTAGGATCTACTTTGTAATTATATGTTTTTAGGTTAGGATGGATTACAACCACCAACTCAAAGAACCTAATTCATAATTAAACTCGTAATTTGTATGTATTGGAACCTAATTCATAATTACACTAGTCATTTTTGACTATGTCATTTACTCTATGTATTGGAACCTAATTCATAATTAAACTTGTCATTTTCGAATTTAAGTCATTTTAGAATTTAGTCTCAAACTACTTCAAAATTCTACTTTTTTGAACTTAATTGTTGAATCATGAATATATAATATAAATATATATAGAACTATAAAATGCACTGGTACTTACTCTTGATGTTGATAAAGATGAAATTGATCCAAAACCGATATACTTTTTTTATTTTTTATTAACCGATTTTTATTTTTTTATTTATTTTTTTATTTATTTTTTTTTCTTCTAATTTTTTTTTTGTGACCTTGAGGTTAGGGTGGTTGACCTGGATGACCTTGAGGTTGGGGTGGTTGACCTGGATGACCTTGAGGTTAGGGTGGTTGACCTGGATGACCTTGAGGTTAGTGTGGTTGACCTGGATGACCTTGAGGTAAATGGTAAGCCTACATCATGGATTTCCTGAGATTTACATCATGGATTTTCGAGAAAATAAAAAATTTCAATTTTTCATGATTTTCATGATGGTTAGCCTACATCATGGATTTTCTGACATTTGCATCATGGATTTTCGAGAAAATAAAAAATTTCAATTTTTCATGATTTTCATGATGGTGTTACATCATGGATTTTCGAGAAAATAAAAAATTTCAATTTTTCATGATTTTCATGATGGTGTTACATCATGGATCTTCGAGAAAATAAAAAATTTCAATTTTTCATGATTTTCATGATGGTTAGTCTACATCATGGATTCTCTGAGATTTACATCATGGATTTTCGAGGAAATAAAAAATTTCAATTTTTCACGATTTTCATAATGATTAGCCTACATCATGGATTTCCTGAGTTTAACATCATGGATTTTCGAGAAAATGAAAAATTTAGATTTTTCATGATTTTCATGATGGTGTTACATCATGGATTTTCGAGAAAATAAAAAATTTAAATTTTTCATGATTTTCATGATGGTTAGCCTACATCATGGATTTCCTGAGATTTACATCATTGATTTTCGAAAAAATAAAAAATTTCAATTTTTCATGATTTTCATGATGGTTAGCCTACATCATGGATTTTTTGAGATTTACATCATGGATTCTCAAGAAAATAAATAATTTCAATTTTTCATGATTTTCATGATGGTGTTACATAATGGATTTTCGAGAAAATAAAAAATTTCAATTTTTCATGATTTTCATCATGGTTAGTCTACATCATGGATTCTCTGAGATTCACATCATGGATTTTCGAGGAAATAAAAAATTTCAATTTTTCACGATTTTCATAATGATTAGCCTACATCATGGATTTCCTGAGATTTACATCATGGATTTTCGAGAAAATGAAAAATTTCAATTTTTCATGATTTTCATGATGGTGTTACATCATGGATTTTCGAGAAATTCAATTTTTCATGATTTTCATGATGGTTAGCCTACATCATGGATTTCCTGAGATTTACATCATGGATTTTCGAGAAAATAAAAAATTTCAATTTTTCATGATTTTCATGATGGTAGCCTACATCATGGATTTTCTGAGATTTACATCATGGATTTTCGAGAAAATAAAAAATTTCAATTTTTCATGATTTTCATGATGGTAGCCTACATCATGGATTTTCTGAGATTTACATCATGGATTTTCGAGAAAAAAAAATTTCAATTTTTCATGATTTTCATGATGGTTGCCTACATCATGGATTTTCTGAGATTTACATCATGGATTTTCGAGAAAAAAAAATTTCAATTTTTCATGATTTTCATGATGGTTAGTCTACATCATGGATTTTCTGAGATTACATCATGGATTTTCGAGAAAATAAAAAATTTCATTTTTCATGATTTTCATGATGGTTAGCCTACATCATGGATTTTCTGAGATTACATCATGGATTTTCGAGAAAATAAAAAATTTCAATTTTTCATGATTTTCATGATGGTTAGCCTACATCATGGATTTTCTGAGATTTACATCATGGATTTTCGAGAAAATAAAAAATTTCAATTTTTCATGATTTTCATGATGGTGTTACATCATGGATTTTCGAGAGAATGAAAAATTTCAATTTTTCATGATTTTCATGATGGTTAGCCTACATCATGGATTCTCTGAGATTTACATCATGGATTTTCGAGGAAAATAAAAAATTTCAATTTTTCATGATTTTCATGATGGTTAGCCTACATCATGGATTTTCTGAGATTTACATCATGGATTTTCGAGAGAATGAAAAATTTCAATTTTTCATGATTTTCATGATGGTTAGCCTACATCATGGATTTTCTGAGATTACATCATGGATTTTCGAGGAAAATAAAAAATTTCAATTT
>NW_024094209.1:0-11013 GCF_014356525.2 Nilaparvata lugens
GCTCGGTTAAACAATCATGGTAGGCTTTTTTGCAAACTGGCAATGAACAAATTAATCTCGTTAAGCTTTTTATTCTGTATGATACCTTGAGTATTCCATGAAATACACTGAATGAAACCTCTATCATATCCTGGGAATTGAGCATATCATTAGTACTATTATTATTGGTATCATCATTATTATCATACCTATGATAATCACTACTATCATTATCATTATTACTATTACTATAATTATTATTACCATTTCCATCATCATTATTATAATTACTTCTACCTTCATCATTATTATTTCATTATTATTACTATCATCGTTATTGATATCATTAACACTATTATTACCATCGTTTTCATCATTATTGCTATTGTTATGAGTATGACTATTATCATTGGTAAATGTGAATCTGAATGAGTTACATCTCTCTTGTTTCTAAATATTGTTCCCATTCACAAAAACAACACTAGAGTCATTATCATTGTGCCGAGCACTCCTTTTAATTCAGGCCTTTTCCCAAGTTATAATAGTAAATTTAATACGCAATAGACTAGAGCCATTATTGTAAGTGAGTTAGCGAAATAAATTATTTTCTCTCTCTATTATGAACGGCCATGACTTCGAGTTTCCCATAATAGATATTTAAAAATTGTGGCTCCGAGTCGTCGAGGAATGTAGATTATGGAATTATCTCTAAAACTTAGCCTTCTTGTCGCGACATAAAGTGCGATAAGTTGGAAAACAGCAAGCATTGAAATTATAACAAACTACCGATTTTGCAGTTACTATTTGGTCCAAAGGCTCTAGAAGCCACGCGACGATTGGTCAAATTGATTCCCTTCGCCCAATAGGAGACCTGTTTCTAAATACAGTAGTGGGGATTCCCCAGTCGAGAGACCAGATTACGTTTCGGCCGACACTTTGCTAGGAGCACTACGAGAGTAAAGATGTAGTCATTATGTTTCGCCCTTTTTGGGCAAGTTTATAAGTTTAATAATAGTTAATGTAGGAGCTAGTTTTATTTTTATTGATGTTTAAATTTTCTAGTAGTGCCATGTCCTGAAAGATTTTTGTGTTTTTTCTTATCATGTACGAATAATTTTTTCTTCAAATAACTGCTAAGTACGTAAAATAAGGTTAAAATATTTTAGGGAATTTAATTGATTGAAACTCCCATAAGAGTATTGAATTAATTAAGCCTGTTATTTTTCAAGTTAATGATATTGATTGAGAATAATCCTTTTGATTTTATTAGTGATGGAAGATAATTATATATTTTTTTTTCTAAAGAAGTATAGAAAGTTTTCAGTTACGTACATTTGAGTTATTGTTTCTGGAGATATATTATCGTAGAGTATTGCTGAAAGTCAGGAAGATAGCCTTAAAATTGGAATGAAATTTTTATGATTATGTTCATATTGAGTTTATGACATTTTATAATTTATATTTTTCAGACTCTGTTTTCTTATGTCATTAAGGCTTTCGAATGATTTAGTAAATTTTTATGATAGAAATCTTAATAGACGAAGAAGAAAGTTTTTCTTTACATGAAATTAATATTAATGAATGTTGGCTAGCGCACAAGTTTCCAACAATACTATTGAGCTACTATATGAAAAATTATATTTTTTTCGCAAACCAAACGAAAAATATCATATAAGTTAGCATCATTTCCATCTGAATTATTCCTTTCCTAAGAGTATTATATCAATTATATAAAAGTTAATCATAATTAATGAAGTATTCATTCTTCTAAAAGCATTATATTATTTATTACGAGTGTTTTCATGAAGTTGCATTGTATATTAATGACACTCTGGCAAGTAAATCCGTTTTAATTCAATTTTGAGAATGAAATCAGAACGTCAAGATAAAATCTAAATTAAATAATTGAATAAACTCCTGTTTCAGCTTTTGATGAATTGTAGGAAGAGTTAGAAATTAATGCTGTAATACATTTATTTACAGCGGTTCATGTGTGTCCCCAAACCAACTTCTTGTACTACCTCCCCTCTGGTTCCGCAACTTTATGTAACACCGCTTCAAGACACCCGTTCAGACGACAGGTCTAGGGACGTAAGAGGACGTCGCCGTCAAGCCAAATTCAACCGTAAAAGTTCACCGCCAAAAACAAGGTACTGTAACCCCGACGATGAAGCAACGTACAGTCCAACGAAAGTGCAGTGTAGTGAAACAAAGGTTCATTTGAGAATGTCAATCAAAAGTGGGGATTCAAAATTATTATGAAATGGGTTATATGGGTTACTATCGACGAAACTTGGGTTCAACGGGCTTTTCTTTCTTGAGTAATTTTATGTTGAAATTAACTTGTTATTTGATGACTGATATTGTTTGGTTTTGTGACGTATTGCTATTTAAAAGGGATAGTAATGCGCCCCCGAATCAGATGAAGAATGTCAACAAAGTAACATGAAATTGTTGTTTCTGTTGTTCGATTTTAGTTGCCAATGTTTATTGAAGCTGTTTGTATTTTTCAATTATTTCAAATTGTAGTGTTATTCTATAGTATAAACCTATTAAATCAGCATGGCAAGATTAATTGAAGTTTTCTTGACTCTAGCCCGTTCACCTGCATGAAGCAACACTGAAAACTCAACTATGAATGGGGCTATGCAACAAAACCATTTTTTGTCTCCAGATCAAGTTCATCACAATTTGAGGTAGAGATAGATGATTGTGATGATCGGTCTGTTGAAGATTGGATTATTAGGGACACCAACAGTAAGAATATTTCATTCATGTCTTTGAACTTGTCTGATTTGGGAGATGACTGTGACAATGAGAACAACCCCATTAACGTACTGGACAAATCTAATTACAACCCCCAAAGTCGCGGCAGGTTTACTACAGACAATTCTTTGAAAATTGTTGCAATCAATGCAACGTCAATGAGAAATAAGATGGGACTTATTGGAACTTTACTATCAGACAATCATGCCGACATTATTTGTGTAAGTGAACATTGGCTGTACAAAGAAGAGCTACCGTTTTATACACCAAACAAATATTCTCTCGCAAGTAGCTTTTGTAGGAGTCGCCCACTCTCACATGGAGGGTCGGCTGTATTTGTCAGAGAGAATCTCAAATATGAGGAAATGACATATCAAGTCACTGCAGAAATTTTATATCTGAGGCCTCAGCAATAATTTTGAAAGATTTTAATCTGATTGTCATGACGTTATATCGCACACCCAACTCCAATGTCCATGATTCTATAGATAAAATGGAAACGCTATTGATTGAGTTAGGGAATACAAGTACAGTAATCTGATAGTAGCGGGCGATTTTAATGTAAATATTTCGAATTTGTCAAATGAAACTCAGCATTTTTAAATATGATGAGATCCTTGACCTATATCCAGTACATGCCAAACCAACAAGAAATCTCTCATGTTTGGACAATATTTTCACGAACGTTGATAAGGAGTTTGTTCTTACCTTTCTAACTGAAAAAGGAATAATCTCAGACCATGCAGCCGTTTGGGCAGTTATTACATACAAGAAAACTGAAGAAAATTATGATAGCTCTGGACCCAGTTTTTTTCAAAAACGCCTCCTCTCCCCAATAGGCTTGATAATTTGAACATCTATCTGATGTATTATGACTGGTCACCCCTGTATTTATTGAATGACATAAACACGGCCTTCAATTTTTTCCTGGATGTCATTGAGTTCTCGTTCAATATGAATTGTCCTGTAGTGAAAGTATGGAATCGGAATAATGAATCAGCAAGGCCTAAGAAAAATGGCTGGTTCACTCCTGAACTTGCTGTCATGAAAACGTGGTTGTTGTGTCTCTATGACAGATGGAAACTCACCTCAATATAGAAGATAAAATCAGATTCAACAAATTCAAAACGAAATATAATTTAGCAATCAGACAAGCAAAAATTTGTGCAAATGACAAGGCAATCAATGAGTCATCAAACAGATGTAAGGCAGCCTGGCGAGTTATTAGGGCTGAGACTGGCCAAAGAAAGGTCAGTGCAGATATCCCATTTTCCCCTGATATCCTAAACCAGTGCTTTGTTGATGCCGCTGATGCCAATTTAGATTTAGACTCTGGCACTCCGCATGCTGACTTGCTGGAAAACTTTCCATTCAATGAGCACCATAAAATTGACAGGACCTTCAAATGGAGAGAGGTCAGTGTTCAAACAGTTACTGCAATTGTTACAGGACTTAGTAATTCTCATAGTGAAGATGTCTATGGTCTCAGCAATTATGCAGTGAAAAAACTCTTACTAGCCTTAGTTCTACCTCTGACATATCTGATAAATTTTATCATGAGGAGCAGTACTTTTCCTGAATGTCTTAAACTATCAAAAATCACACCCATTTACAAGAGAGGTGATAAGAGCTGCCCAGAGAATTATCGTCCCATAGCTATTGTGCCTATTTTTAGCAAAATCATTGAAGCATGTCTTTTTGAACAGCTCTATGAATACTTCACATCAAATGGTCTACTCTACCAACATCAATATGGATTCAGACACAAGCACTCTACTGTTATGGCAGTGGAAAAGATAGTTGATGTGATACTAGAAAGTTTTGAAAAGAAGCATGTAGTCGGGACCTGTCTAGTAGATTTGAGTAGAGCTTTTGACACTATCTCTCATGACTTTCTCCTAAATAAATTGGCTTTTTATGGGATTTGCAATACTGAGCTACAATTGCTGAAGTCATATCTCCAAAACAGAAAACAAATGGTTGTGATCGGTAACTCCTCTTCCGAAATTATGAATGTAGCTGCGGGAGTACCACAGGGCTCAGTTTTGGGGCCTTTTCTGTTTCTTGTCTTTGTAAACGACTTCAGCTATAATGTTCCATATTTAAGTGTATTATATGCTGATGACACGACTATTGTTGCAACAGACCCATTGATAGAAAGAGTACAGAATAAACTTGACAATGCTCTGTCTACGGCCAGGACGTGGTATGTGGCCAATGGACTGAAATTGAATGAAGATAAAACTGAGATATTGTTTTTCTCCCTCAAAGACAAGTTGAGTAATGGCCTGATTAAACCGGTCAAACTTCTTGGAATTTATATGGACTACAAGCTGAACTGGGACACACATATTGAGCACCTTTCAAAAAAATTATCTCGAATAGTCTATTTATTGAGAAAACTGAGAGGCTGCGTGAATTTGGATACACTCATATTGACCTATTTTGGGCTTTTCCACTCACATTTGAGTTATGGTGTGCGTCTATGGGGTAATTCCGTCCATGCTAAAACAGTGTTCTTATGGCAAAAAAGGCTCTTAGAGCTATCCTAGGACTAACACAGCGAGATTCATGCAGGCCACATTTCCCTAATTTGGGTATACTAACCCTTCCATCTCTCTTCATTTATTCCAATTTAATTCACGTCAAGAAAAACTCAGAAAATTTTCCATTCATGAAGATTACCATGCATATAATACTAGGAACAGTAGAACATTGTAGCACCACAAATAAGACTCACTAAAACTATGAGAAGCCATACTTTCCAACAGTGCATATTGTACAATAAACTGCCTCAAACAATCAGGAATCTGCCTCCAAACAAATTTAAGAAAATTGTATACAGTTATCTGAAAAATAATGCCTTTTACTCACTTGAGGAATACCTGAATACCTGAATTGCATGTATTTTATGTAATGTAGATAATTATGCTTTATCTGTTCAATTTGTATCGATTTTCTGTTCAATTGTGTGTAAAAGTATGTATTATACTTTTTAAAAGTATGTATTATGACTTGCCTAATGATATAATTGTAGCCTGATGGTTATAAAACGAATCTTGAATCTTGAATCTAGGTATAGACTCAGGTATTTTCTAGATGTGTCGGCCTATTTCTAAATTCTGAATTTTATTCAAAATTATCTTCTTTATCACCTTTACAAAGGTCAGGCACACAACTGCGCCACTCTGCTGTCTAGAGATATCTAAATCTCTGGAATTCAAATTTTCTAAAAAATTAAATTTTTCATAACTTACTCTAATCATACTAGATCAATTTTTCTGAGTCTATAATTGAAAATTCATGCTGTGAACGAGTTGACGGTCAGGATTTCGGGTTTGGAGTTGAATGAATAATTTATTGTTACTACTCCAATTTTTCTGAAGTTTAAATAATTGTAGATGAAACAGGAAAGTTATTCAGTTATGTTGAACCATTGAAATGATAATCTTTGAAGTGCTTAAAGATAAAGTAAAGTATCATTGATGCTTAAGTTGAAAGTATCCTGAAACTTCTTATTGAAATTGATTATTGACAAATTAAAGGTTTAACGGTAGAATAAAATTAGTAGAAGAAACTAGCATAGGTGAAAAACACTGATTCTAGTGCTGAATAAATTTTTTGCATTCTGTAATTCCGTGAATGGTGATAGAAATTATTGTAATGTCAACGTACGTATTCTGGTCTCACGTCTGGTAGTTGAATATCAGTATAGTAGTAGTGAAAGTGAATATTGAGATTTTAAAGGTCAACCCAAGTAAATTAGGAAAATTCGGAATATTAGGGAGAATGTTTGAGGAAAATAGGAAATTTTTTTTGATAAGTTTAGGTAGATCGAAGGTAATCAGAGAATAAATAGGAAACTGTTTTATTAGTTATTGTGATATGTAGTTTTGAAAAGTTGATGAGTAGTTTTGGCCTTGAGATGTTTAAACTAAATAATTGGGTATTGTAGATTGAAGTTGAAACGATAATCAAATCCTTGGAAATTTGTATAAAAATAAGTTGATTGAGATGAGGTTGTTAAGTCCCTTTATCAGTAATGTTTATTCTCGAAAAGGTGAATCAGTTTTATTATTGGAGACATTTTTTTTTAGGTGTGATTTTTGCGGTAGGCATGCATAGTGATAGTGTGAAGATCCGTTGTGTTGGTAACGTTTCCTGTAGGCTGTGGGAATTTTTTTTGTTTAGTTGAGACTCAAGATTTAGAGGAGGACACGGGGATGTCCTGCCTATGTGTGTGTTGTTGAATTTAGGTAATCGGCGAAAGTGTAGGTCCGTGTCCAGAGAGAACGGAGCTATGCCCAAAAGTTGTCCATGTAACAAATCAAGGAATTTAGCTGTGACTAACCTTGCAAATTTGTACGGTGGAATTGTTTAATTTTAGCGAAAGGCACCGAAGATGGTGTGAGCTGAGATTTTTTTTTGTATCTAGTAAACGGTCTGGTTCATTCGAGAGTTATGGGGCTCGTCAGTAGAATAACGTAAACCGAAATCTAGAACATTTAGTGAGTCTTCGTAGTGATTGTAAGGAAAACAATCAGTGTAATGCAGTTTAGGGAAGCCCAGTCAAAAGGTTCGTTAATGTTGGTAGGAAAGTCAGCCGCAAATACACAAGTAATAATTGGTAAAAAAAAGGGGTATTATTGAGTTTAAAATTGCTTAGAAATTGTTATATGGTAACGAAATTGAAAGTTTTAGACAATGAATATTTAAAGTGATTAGTTGAGGTATACAAATAAAAAACAGAGAAACTTTTTCGAGTACCTAGGTAATGTTGAAATGGTTATCAGTGAAAGTAGAAATAAATATTGGAACAGTACTTAACGGGTTAAATTGAAATAAAATAACAGTGAAATTCTTCCAGTTGAATTTGAAATGAAAAGGGAAACTCTATTGAGTTAAGCATAAGTTTAAATTATTCTGTAGTTGAGTGTTGGAAGGTTGATTGAAATTTAAATGGAGATATAAGGTAGAAATATGTAGGAAAATTCGTGTCAAAAAGGAAATAGAATTTTTGTTGGGAAAATTAAATTAAAGTAATTAACAGTATAGTAGAAATCCTACTTTGGCCAGTAAAGTCTAGTTCAAGGAAAACGGAGAAGGAAGAGTGAGAGTGTTTTCCATGTGAATGAGTTGAGATATTTTGAGATCTAGTAGAGTAATTGAAACTAGTTGGATATGAAGTTTATAGTTGAGGAATAATTATGTGAGGCTCAGTAAGGTTGGAAATATCAGTGAACTTGAGAATCAGTAATAGTGTAATAGTAGTCTATTAATGTGTTAGTGTATTGGTAAATTCAGTAATGTTGATAATCAGAAGTCAAGCAGTAGCAGTCCAATGCTAAGATAGTTGTTCCAGTTGAATTTTCATATTATTAAATCATGCCTTGAGAATTATTCTTCCAGTGTTTAGAGAAAATGTCACGTACTCTAGTGAGAAGCGAAATACAGAATTATTATTGTCATTAAAGCCTGGCTCCCGATATCATAGTTTGTTTTGACTAGCGTTCTGTGGTAGAGGTTTTCCTACTGAATATTATAATGAAAAGTGTTTTTCTCATGATTGTGGAATGCAAAATCGCGCTTGTGTCATATAGCTCTCGCGTTCATCTAATAATGCAATTTCAACCATTGTTATCTTTGAATCGTAGTCTATGTAGAATAGTATTGCCTACTGAATTGCTTTATATTGTTAAAATATGTTGCACTCTCAACTCTATAGTAATGATAGTTAGATTTCAATACATTCAGCAGAGTGAAAAAGTTTCATCCTTTACTATTATAATCAACCTACTTCATATTTTACAACAGCAGAGTAACATAGAACCAATTAAAACTATGATGTCTTTTAAACGTTTTCCCTTGTTAGATTTTGCCAAGAAAATAGCCAGGGACTCAATAAAGTGATTGAAGTATTCAAGATTATTATACTCGGTCCGTCTTTAGTACCTACTCAAAAAGTGGACACGCCCATATTGTTTTGTCCTGACTCTTGCCACAGTTTTAAAGACTCTTGCCACAAATCTCAATTAGTTATACATTTTGCTGAATTTCAGAATGATTAAAGAGATTTCTTTTGAAGAGGGCCCGCTTCAAATTGGATCCTACTATCAATCCAAAATTCGACTTTCCAAATCATACAGAATGCCTCTATGGTAACATATCCTGATTAGATTTCTTTTTGCGTGTTTCACACCGTAAGGAGGGGGAGTGTGCCGAGCACTCCTTTTAATTCAGGCCTTTTCCCAAGTTATAATAGTAAATTTAATACGCAATAGACTAGAGCCATTATTGTAAGTGAGTTAGTGAAATAAATTATTTTCTCTCTCTATTATGAACAGCCATGACTTCGAGTTTCCCTTGATAGATATTTAAAAATTGTGGCTCCGAGTCGTCGAGGAATGTAGATTATGGAATCATCTCTAAAACTTAGCTTCTTGTCGCGACATAAAGTGCGATAAGTGGGAAAACAGCAAGCATTGAAATTATAACAAACTACCGATTTTGCAGTTACTATTGGTCCAAAGGCTCTAGAAGCCAGATTGGTCAAATTGATTCCCTTCGCCCAATAGGAGACCTGTTTCTGAATACAGTAGTGGGGATTCCTCAGTCGAGAGACCAGATTACGTTTCGGACGACACTTGCTAGGAGCACTACGAGAGTAAAGATGTAGTCATTATGTTTCCCCCTTTTTGGGCAAGTTTATAAGTTTATATAATTAGTTAATGTAGGAGCTAGTTTTATTTTTATTAATGTTTAAATTTCTAGTAGTGCCATGTCCTGAAAAGTTTAATTGTGTTTCTTCATCATGTACGAATATTGTTTCTTCAAATAACGCTAAGGTACGTAAAATAAGGTTAAAATATAATTTAGGGAATTTAATTGATTGAAACTTCCATAAGAGTATTGAATTAATTAAGCCTGTTATTTTTCAAGTTAATAATATTGATTGAGAATAATCCTTTTGATTTTATTAGTGATGGAAGATAATTATAAATTTTTTTTCTAAAGAAGTATAGAAAGTTTTCAGTTACGTTACATTTGAGTTATTGTTTCTGGAGATATATTATCGTAGAGTATTGCTGAAAGTCAGGAGATAGCCTTTAAATTGGAATGAAATTTTTAAGATTATGTTCATATTGAGTTTATGACATTTTATAATTTATATTTTTCAGACTCTGTTTTCTTATGTCATTAAGGCTTTCGAATATTTAGTAAATTTTTATGATAGAAATCTTAATAGACGAAGAAGAAAGTTTTTCTTTTCATGGATTTAATATTAATAAATGTTGGCTAGCGCACAAGTTTCCAACATACTATCGAGCTACTATATGAAAAATTATATTTGATTTCGCAAACCAAACGAAAAATATCATATAGTTAGCATCATTTCATCTGAATTATTCCCTTTCCTAAGAGTATTATATCAATTATATAAAAGTTAACATCATAATTAATGAAGTATTCATTTTCTAAAAGCATTATATTAATTTATTACGAGTGTTTTCATAAGTTGCATTGTATATTAATGACACTCTGGCAAGTAAATCCGTTTTAATTCAATTTTTGAGAATGAAATCAGAACGTCAAGATAAAATCTAAATTAAATAATGAATAAACTCCTGTTTTAGCTTTTGATGAATTGTAGGAGAGTTAGAAATTAATGCTGTAATACATTTATTTACAGCGGTTCATGTGTGTCCCCAAACCAACTTCTTGTACTACCACCCCTTTGGTTCCGCAACTTTATGTAACACCGCTTCAAGACACCCGTTCAGACGACAGGTCTAGGGACGTAAGAGGACGTCGCCGTCAAGCCAAATTCAACCGGTAAAAGTTCACCGCCAAAAACAAGGTAACCCCGACGATAAAGCAACGTACAGACCAACGAAAGTGCAGTGTAGTGAAACAAAGGTTCATTCGAGAATGTCAATCAAAAGTGGGGATTCAAAATTATTATGAAATGGGTTATATGGGTTACTATCGACGAAACTTGGGTTCAACGGGCTTTTCTTTCTTGAGTTTTTATGTTGAAATTAACTTGTTATTTGATGACTGATATTGTTTGGTTTTGTGACGTATTGCTATCTAAAAGGGGATAGTAATGCGCCCCCAATCAGATGAAGAATGTCAACAAAGTAACATGAATTGTTGTTCTGTTGTTCGATTTTAGTTGCCAATGTTTATTGAAGCTGTTTGTATTTTTCAATTATTTCAAATTGTAGTGTTATTCTATAGTATAAACCTATTAAATCAGGCATGGCA
>NW_024094210.1:0-10984 GCF_014356525.2 Nilaparvata lugens
GTCATCTACAGTATTGATCTTATGTTTTAATAAGTTTGTTGAACCAAGAGGAATATTATCGAGCTTTATTATCGCAGGGAATTTGATAATTAAATCGTATATCTCTCTTTTTTCTTCATAATTCATGTGGTCAGTTCGTAAAGTGTCATGGATCAATTTCTTTATCAATGCAAAATTTTCAGGACGTGTGGTCATTGAGTCATTATGCGAGTCAAGAATCGTTTCTACTTCCTCAATTTCCATGGGTTCAGGACTGATGGTCATGAGTTCATGAGAGAAAGCTATACAAGTACATTCACCATTAACAATATCAACTATACCTTCTTCAATACAATAGTTAGAATTATTTATAGGTTTAAGTAATCCTGTCCTACAGTGGGAATAGACCTAACTGGGATAGTTATTAAATCCAGGTTTCAATTCAATTTGTTTTCTACTAGAATTAATTACAGATAATAATGGTTTTGATACGTTGCCATAATCTAACGTATTAGTCTCATAATTTACATGGGCCTTGAGTTGTTGCATTGTTTCATTACCTAAAAGAATATCGTACCTGTCGGAAAAATCATATATATACATCTAATTCTAGAAAGATTCGGAAATAATGTGGATGGACCAAAAAATATATACTCATGTCCACCACTTGTACCAGCCGGGGTTTTTACAACAAATTTTTCCTTATATCTAGTTACAGTTGGCGGTACAATTGCAGGATGTACATAATTCATCATCGATCCAGTGTCAACAAGCCATTTCTGTTTACATCATCGACAAAATAGGGTAGCGATTTATCAATAATATTCAATTCAAGCTGTTTGGGGGGGTTTCCGCCAGATTGGGGCCACACCCTAAAAATGATCTGCCATTTCATTCACAGCTGATGTTAGATTGTTGAGTTGCGATTGCAACAATTGAATACGAGTCGATGCATTTACTTGATTGATATCATCATTTGATTCATCGAGATAGTGAAGGTCCTGGAAAGGATTGTTTCTTGCCGAATTGTTAGCATTTCTATTAGTAGAAGCAGTACGCATGGAGACAGTATTCTGCGAGTCCCAGTTGTGAGACTGTTGAATGTTTCGTGCTCCGTTTGAAAAGTTACGAGAATTGTTATTGAAAGATTTCGGTTGGAAAATTTCGAAATTGCGACTGCTGAAAAGTAGAGGTAGAGGGAACTACACTTTGTTGGAAATTAGAATGTTGAGGCTGTTGAAAATGGATTTGATGAGGTTGTTGGAACCGATTCTGAGTAGTGAAGGGTTGCTGGAATCGATTCTGATTGAAGTGTTGCTGGCGGAAATTCCGAGGAGAGAATTGTCGGAATTGATTGAACACTGGTTGCGGTTGAAAGAAATTCCGCGGTTGGAACTGAGAATTGATTTGCTTTTCACTCACTGCACTTTTTAATTGTTTCAAAACAATGCTACAATCACTGCGCAGGGTATCGCGGGCGTCGTCCAAGTTCTTGAGTTTGTATACCTGAAGATGAGCTCCGAGTGTTGGATGAACACCGTGAATGAGCGTGCGGACAAGAGTTGTATCGAGTTGTTCGAGAAGATTTTTCAGGAGATCCCCGGTTACACCATCAAGCTTATAGCGGGTCACCACTCTAGTGCGTTTTTCACTGAGTCTTTGTAGGAAGTCGAGGGGGTGTTCGTATTGGAATGATTTCATTACAGCAATTTCGGCTATTAGATCAGGGACCGTGCGTTTATCAGAGAAGCTTTTCGTTAAAAGTTCAATAAGTTCAGCTAAGTTGGAACACTCGCAATTTTGTACAACATTATCTGCAGCACCTTCCAAACTGTGGAGGGCGGCAGTAAATAACAGCCAATGATTTTCTTCGCGTTGTGATTGTTCAATTTTATCGTTACAATACAGATTGAAATGTCTTGGAGAGATTTGATAAATTTTGGAATGTTATGGAAGTTCCATCGAATTTTGGAATATAGTCCAGCAAATATTTCGGGATAGATTTGGTTGACATGATCACAGGGTCTAATTTTGACGGTCGAATGAGTGTAGAAGATGAAGTGAAGAAATGTTCGCATCTGTACTTACAGTTGATGGTAGTTTTACTTCCGTCTCAAATTTGTGGAAGGAGTCGTCGTTGTCTGCCAGGTTGAACTTCGAAGGTCGCAGGTGTGGTACGCAGAGAACTTGTCTTGAAGGGTTCACCTCACTCACTGGTTTTCCGGATTTTTCACGAAGTCGAAATTAAAGATCGCGAATCGAAAAAAACTTGTTGTTAAATGAACAACCTCGAAAAACGTAAGTAAGGTAGTTCGGGCGCCAGTTATAGTTCTGGGGTAACCAAACACCTTTTTAAAAAGAAAACTTTATTTTCAAACACATCATTATAAAATATACATCGAAAAAGAGAGAAGTGCTCTCGGTGAAGTTTGGCAGTAGACTGACTAAAAGTACTATGATCGAGCATTACAATGGAATACAGCGTCAGCAATAATATTAGGTGTTACCAGATGTAACTATAGATTGTTGTGTCATCACAGCAAAATGTTTCCAGCAAAATTTGTTGAGGTTAGGTTTCTGCATCTCCAAATTATATTGCTTATTTTTGACGTGACAACGTCTTATAAATTGGTTTGCCGGGAGACACTTCAAGAAACTGCGTTACGTTCCCACGTTATGCGCTCACAATGAGAGCGAGTGAGAGCGTTCGTTTCGGTTCACGTCGTCTGGAAGAGCACGAATGGGAGCAGTGGCGAGCAACGCTCGCAGCAGCAAGCCCAGCAACCCGAAGCATTCACCTGGAGAGAGAGTGAAACGGAGCAGTCAACCTGCGCAGGCGCCGCAAGCAATCTCCTGCGACTGCGCCACTAATTCAAAATGTCAAGTCAATGGTTGTCTCTCTCGCTCTTAGGTGGGCGCGGGCTAACCATGCCCGAGTGGAAGGGACGCGTGCCTCTCACTCACTCTCATTGTGAGTTATTATTTCATCCTTCTTCCTACTATACGAATGAATATTCACATTAAAATTATTTTACACTCAAAGTCGTTGTCACGTAAAACTTTCACCCGTATACCGACTTTACAGGCAACCATGCAATTTTTCTTTGCTGCACTATTTGAGTTTAAGTTTTCATTTATCTAAAAAAAACAGGTCAGGTGACCTTTGGTGACCGGTAGGGGTCACTAAGAGGACGAACCGAACACCACTTGATCTGGAGGCAGACCGGAGTCAGTGACAAAGGCTCGTCTGGAAGACACTAGGAGACCATTTCTGACAAGTTTTGACCTGTTGCCATGCACTACAACGACGGTGATGACTGCCACTACTCTCCTACCACTCCCCTCCCTACAGGTAGTGGAAAAGCATGGCCTATCACCTCCCAGAAAGGAGAGAATTTCAGTGTTGTGAGATGACAACCGTGGTGTATGTGGAGGACACCCAACACCGCGAGGAGCCCAGCCGTCCCCAACCACCCGCCGGCACACACCACACTGTGAGCAGCATCCCCCACTCCGCCCCTCCACAGACGCCAGTCCAGGGCAACCCTGGCAATTTAAATAGAGGAGTGGGGAGGTGTGAGCCGATACTTACTCAGAACCTCAAAAAATGTTGTTTGAAGCCTTTAGCTGTGATGACACGACAATGTATGGACGACATTTGTGTGCACACACATGTTCAATACACTTGTCCTGTTATTAGTGACCACCTTACTAGGAAACAGTAAAATGAATTTGAATGAGCACATGTAAAGTCACAAATTTTCAGCTAGTAGTTGTTTCTCGTTTATGATGTGTTCTTATATGTTTTTTCAAATTACTTGATCCAGCACATTTATAGTCACAATACTCGCAGCTGAAAGGTGTTTCTCCTGTATGTGTTCTGATATGTAATTTCAAAGTACCAGATTGAGCACATTTATAGTCACAATACTCGCAGCTGAAAGGCCTTTCTCCTGTATGTGTTCTGATATGTTTTTTCAAATTACTTGATCGAGCACATTTATAGTCACAATACTCGCAGCTGAAAGGTGTTTCTCCTGTATGTGTTCTGACATGTTTTTTCAAATCACTTGATCGAGCACATTTATAGTCACAATACTCGCAGCTGAAAGGTGTTTCTCCTGTATGTGTTCTGATATGTTCCTTCAAATTACTTGATCGAGCACATTTATAGTCACAATACTCGCAGCTGAAAGGTCTTTCTCCTGTATGAGTTATGATATGTTTCTTCAAATTACTTGATAGAGCACATTTATAGTCACAATACTTGCAGCTGAAAGGTCTTTCTCCTGTATGTGTTCTGATATGTTTCTCCAAATTACCAGATCGAGTACATTTATAGTCGCAATACTCACAACTGAAATGCTTTTCCCCAGTGTGTTTTCTCATGTGTCTCTTCCAATGAGTGATCGATGGAGTTTTATAGCTGCAGTCAGCACAGCTGTAGAGCTTGATCTTTTTGCCAGCCACAGATGGCTCAGTGCACTCTTCCATGGGAGAGATTGAATGTGCATTCAGTCCACCCACTTCTGTTGCATTGGCAGTTTCAGATGTGCTGCAGTTTGAAGGCCACATCTCCGGTTCACTCTCCACTGAACATCCTTCTGCCTCTTGCTCAACTGCAAACACCAATAATGCAACTTGTAAATGATTGAAGCAGAATAAAGATAATAAAGTAATGATAAAATATAGTGCAAAACATTCACACAATTTTCCTTGCCTCACCTCAATCATACCGCATTAATTATCATAATCATTATTCATCAATTGATACAATAGTTTATACAAACCAAGAGTTTTGCAGCCGATTGTAGAAATAGTATATACATAAAACACATTATAGTGTTAAATATTCGGTTGGATTATGAACAATCAGAGAAACAATAATAATAACAAATGAATTATGCCATGAGCTACTTTTTTATTGAATAATGATCCATGATTGCTAATCCAGACCATGGTTTTCTCTCAAAATTGACATACATATAGGTTGAATTGTCTGAAATGATTGGTTATGTATATGGCTGCCTATCTTTTTTGTTTCAAAACACAAAAATACTGTTGAATAAATAGGAAATTTCACCTGCGTTTGACACAAACTGTAAGAAATGTGCATCAAAATTACAACTATAAACTGACATGAAATTGTGAGCTCTAGTTGATGAGTGGGGCATCCACTATTCATCGACTACTCAGAAGAGCAACATGGCTACAATTGGCAAACACAGCACATTGCTGGAAATAGGATGATAATCTGTAGTGAACACAAGTAATCAAGTGAAGGGCAATTTATTGAAACAATAAGTCGTTGATGTTGTCAATACCACTCTGTATACGGGGTGTCCCAAAAGTAAAGTGCCAAGCTTCGGGAATAGGTTCTATGGGTCAAAACATAGGAAAAATGTGGAATATTTTTGGAAGATATTGGCCATTTTGTATTTTTTACAAAATAATTTTTATCTTCAAAGTTTTCCAACCGATCGCAATAAAAATCGGTAGGTATGTTCAAATAAGAGATGAACTGTAGAAAAAATTTCAACTTTGTTAAATTCGAAAATTAAAAATGGCGGCCATTTTAACTTTTAATCCAAAATTACGGGAGATCGGTGATATATAGAGAAATTCAACAAGAGAAACTTTTCTTAGGAAATTTCATTTACAATCATTCAACATCCAAAGAAAATGAGAATCATTTACATTGACAAAGTATAACAGAGATATAATGAAATGTGCTATTAAATAGCTATTACCCTACATAATGAATTATTGACCGAGCGAAGTGAGGTCTAAGATTCAAGTCGACGGTTTGGCATTTCTCTTAATGTTTAAATGTTTATATGTTGCGCATTTACGCGGTAAAAATGTAATAATGTTTTTTACATTGTTGCAGAAACGCTGTGTAGACTATTAATTGCATGCCACATTGAATGCAGTTTTTATGCACTATTAAATGAACTCTTGATTACGTGCAATAGCGCATGCGATTAATAACTAAAATAACATACTATTGTCTCTCGAACTTTCTCTGCTTTGAACTCGGGCTGTCCTGTTGCCAGTATGTCTTGAAAGGAGATTAGATTTTGATGTTGGCATTTTTGATTCACCAACCCGAACAGCCATTAGCCGTTTTCACACCGATATCTCGCCGACACGTCATAAAGACAGGATTTACTCTGATGGACAGTATAAAAGGAGGCTGCGGTTTATAACTGCGCGAGGTCTACTGTTCACAGAACTACTAGTTCCTTTATTTCCTGTTATGTATTATTATCATTTATGAATGAAAATGAATGAAATAATAACTCGAATCTCACCATATTCTTCCTCTTTGATGAATATTAGATTATAGCCAGGGATTAGATAATGTTGTTGGCTGAAATCATCATCAGTTGGAGAGCATGCAGTGCTGCACTCTGGCGCTGGTTCTTGGCTGCTATCATTCTCCTGCTTAACTCTCGCCATCTGCAATATTGACATCACAAACAATGAGGAGACAATCGATTATTGTTACACTTCATGTAAAATACACAAATATTGGTGAAGGAGCAGCAGCTACTGAATTTGACAGCTGTCTTGAGTATATCACGATAATTCCAGTACAATGTCAGTAATTGTACTGGTTCTTAATAATCATGAAATTTCAAGCTAAGGCCAGCCATTCACGTTAAGGTTTGCCAAAGAGCTATAACTGTACAGATATTCGTCTGCACCCTGAAGTACACCTGGACAGGCAAGATATACTACTGTGCACTGGGTGAGTGAGGGGTAGTAGAAGCCCATCAAGTTATGCTCTCTAATCTAGATAAACTGATTGCTAGTTTGGTGGGTGTAAACAGAAAACATACAAAAATGCTAGTCAAAATATTTACAACTTATTGTATTACAATAAAATATGGGCTTTCTTCTGTAATCATACACTTGTAGGTTCAACTCACACTTACGCGACTCAGGTCGAGAAGAGACTCGTTTCTAGTCGAGAGCATGTTTCCAAATGGTGACACTCAGGTCCCCAAGGCAACTCCAGAAGTTGCCTTGCCTTCAAACCCACGGGATCTGCCCCATCAGGGCAGTTTCGGAGGGGCGAAAAGAAAAACCCAAGATACCAGAGATGGGTGAAACTCCAGCACAAATGCGGTTCAAGAGGCTGAATCGAGGACTAATCAGTCTGAAGAGACTGCCAAGCATATCACATTGGATTGCGACAAGCAACCAGGTGATGAATTGGATGTTAGTATAGGGAAAAACTCCAGGTTCTTGTAAAGGACACAGGTATTGGTTTGTCTAACTAATATACTACTTGAGAACACAATAAGCTTCGGTTGACGTGTGGGGTTCCATAAACCTTTGGATCCTTGAATCCGTCCCTTCAAAAACGATAAACAATAAGTGTGAGTTGAGCCTTAATGTTATTGACAATATTGCAATATAGGCATTGATTGTGTTCCTTGAATTAGAAGGAAATAGAATTCTATCCTTCTATTCCAAACAAGCTGGTCTTCATTTCATTTAATCCAGTCACAGAGCATGAAGTAGTAATTAATCTAATAAAAAAAATGAAGGCATCAAAGGCACCAGGATGGGATGAGTTCCCTCCTTTCCTCTTGAAGAAATGTATTGTAAACTTGGCTAAACCCTTAACCTTCCTAGTCAACCAGTCTTTTAGGTATGGAGTGTTTCCCGATCTCTTAAAGTACAGCAGTGTGCTAACCTTTCTGAAAAAGGGAGACCCACAGGACTTTGGGAATTTTCGACCCATAGCAATACTATCTGTATTTTCAAAAGTATATGAAATGGCTGTCGCAAGCAGGTTGACTGCTCATCTTGAAAATAATGGATTATTTTATGAGAATCAGTTCGGTTTCCGTAGGAGCAAGGACATTGTAGGTGCAATTTATGAATTTGTCAAGGTTATGTCGCATGCGATTGACAGGTCGCAACATGCTGCTAGCATCTTCTGTGACCTGTCAAAAGCTTTTGATTGTGTGAATCACGAGATATTACTGAAAAAGTTAAGCTATTATGGAATACATGGCACCGCTCTAAAATGGTTCAGCTCATACCTTTATAATAGGCAACAATGTGTGAGAGATAAATTGTCCGCTAATCTTCTTCATATGCTTTAGTCCCAAATGGAGTCCCTCAAGTATCCGTACTAGGACCTTTGCTTTTCCTAGTATATATTAATGTTCTGACAAGTGCTGCACCTGATATAAGATTAGTTATGTATGCAGATGACACAACTGCTCTGGCAACAAGCCCCGATCACATCACTCTTGCAAATAAATTGAAAAGTGCACTGTCAGCAATGTCAAAGTGGTTTGAAGCAAACGGTCTATCGTTAAACTATAATAAAAGCCATCTTATTCAATTTAGCTCTGCTCGTTATCAAACAGCAGTGAACAGAGTACATCTTCCAATAATTGAAGACAAGTGTTAAAGTGTCCTCTTCAACAAAATTCCTGGGACTTATAATAGATCAGAGTTTTACTTGGAAGGAGCATATTCAGGTCCTTGCAAAAAAAAAACAAAATCAAGCTTATTTTGTAATTCTCACCCTCTCTCACTCACTAGACAAAAGCACCCTATTGGCCGTCTACTACGCATATGTCTACTCATATCTAAGCTATGGAACCATTTTCTGGGGAAATTCTGTTGATAGCGGTAAAATTTTTATAATCCAGAAAAAATAATAAGAGTCATTTGTGGATTGAGATCAAGAGATTCTTGCAAAGCATTCTTCAAAAACCTAAACATTCTAACGCTACCATCTATTTGTATCTATCAATTGTTGTTTTTGTTAAACAGAATTTAGATAAATTTCAATTCTGCACAGATAATCACGGGTATAATACACGTAATAGTAGTCTCATTGCTTTTCCAGTACATAGGCACACAGCTCTAGAAAAAACTCCATTCTACTCTGGAATACGTTATTTTAATAAATTACCTGCAGCCATCAGAAATCTAGATTCAATAAACAAATTCAAACTAACAGTCAGAAAAATGCTAGTAGAGAAACCCTATACTCTGCTGCCGAATTTTAATTTGTGAAAAGGGGCTGTAGAGTGTAACTTAACTTTTTGTGACTTTCATTTCCATGTGAATTTGATGAGATACATCATAGAGTGTATTTATTTATTTTACTTTCAAGAAGTTAGAACTAAGTCTTTTAAATATAATTTTGTTATAGTATTGACATGTCACCAGTCAAATGAGTGTTACTCAAAAATTGATGTAATGTGACAATAAATAAATGAAATGAAATGAAATCAGATCAGTAGTTGAGACGTGATGATGCATCATTCATGATCATAAGAGCCGATTCTTTCCATTATTATAGACCTACTGAAGATTATTCTGGTTATTTGTTAGAGCTTTTTACAATTTAGAGTTTTCATACTGTTTTTCTGCCGAATCTGGAAGAAAAGTTTTCATTCAGCAATAAGTTTTAATTATAATTTGATGGAAAAATTGCAAACTAAACTGCATTATTTATGTATTCTAGACAAGATAGAATACATGCCTGATTGGAAGTTGAACCATTGTGCGAGGATGACTCATCTTTGACGTTGCTAGTTGCTAATTCAAATTCTCCAAATTCATCCTCCTGCTTCTCGATCTTGATCTGTGAACATAAGAGATTCTTGTGTCACTTGAAAACTAGACGAATATCAAACTCAGCAAGAAATAGTGCTCACTATTAAAAAATGGGTTGTAGTAGTTGATGTTTGTTTATTTCTGTTGTTAGTATAGCAATCAATAGATTCAAGAATGTATATCTTTTTAAGAATGGACCTTTTACTATTGTTCCCATTGATGTCTTTTCTGTTATTTGTCAATGAAATAGACTAAATAATAATATGTGTGATTGTACATATGTTATTTGTCAATGAAATAGACTAAATAATAATATGTGTGATTGGCAAGGCACTGGTGACTCTGTACTGAACTCTGTCTCTGTGAAGTGTGTGTAACATGCCTTAAGTAAAACGTTTGAGTTCAATGTATTGGTTTGACTTTTAAAGTAAAAATAAAATCAGTAATAATGTTCAAATAATCGTAATAATTTATTTCTTCACCGATATAACCTTCAACAGGTTATGGGCCCAGGCTGGATCTTTCGTGTGCAAGTAAAAAAAAAAAACTTTTTTAACCTAAATACTCTCGTGCAAGACAACAATGGAAGTTCGGAGATTCAACTCTAAAATAGTAATACCGGTGAAGTGATTGAACTCTAGTAAAACATTAAAAGTAAAAGTAAAATACCCAAAAGTAAAATCAGGTAAGGCAATCGAGTTCAAAGTAAAAATGGCTGGTTCCAGTGATTCGGACTTGGGTATGGTTGGAAAGCTATCCAACGATGAAGACTTTCAAATGTGGAAATTTAAAATTAAAATTTGTTCGACTCTCAAGGACTTAGTGATATTGTTAATGGAAAAGAATTAAAACCAAACGACCCTAGTAAAGAAAAAGAACTTTCTATTTTCAATTTGAAGGACGCTAAAGCCAAGAAAATAATAATAACTACAATTGACTCAAAACCTTTGAATCACATTTTGAACTGTGAAACTTCATGTGAAATGTTTAAAAAACTGTGTCAAATCTACGAACGTGATGAAAAACACAGAAATTTTCTCTAATGCAGGACTTTTTCAATTTTACACTAGAGGCTAATGAAGACATTGCTAGTTTCATCAGCCGTCTGGAAAATTTGACCATAAATTGAAATCTGTTGGACACGAAATCGATGACGAGATGGTTATTGGCAAAATATTCAGCTCCCTGCCCAGGAAATACACCCACTTTCAAACTTCGTGGGAAGCAACCGCAATTTGTGACAGAAATCTCACAAACCTAACCTCCCGGTTGGTGAATGAAGAACGCAGACTATCTACTGATAAAGGTGATTCTGTGCAACCAGTGGTATTCAAAACATCGGAAATCCAGTGCTACAGATGCAAAAATTATGGACATATTTCCCGTGAATGCAGAAATAAAATGAAAC
>NW_024094211.1:0-10491 GCF_014356525.2 Nilaparvata lugens
CGTTTTGGGTACGAAGAAAGAGGACTTAGAGGCTTGGGGAGCAGCCTCCACCGAACCCCGCGAACTTCCAGGGGGTCCAGCTGTTTCCCGGTTATCAGCAGCCAGCCATCGTCACTCCCCGTCCCGCCGCTGCCGTCCACCCGGCCGAATCCGAGGTCTTCGAATTCTGGAGGGAAGAAGAGGGAAAGACTCATCATTGCCGCCGGCAGTTCGCCTGTCTACCAGCGACTGCGGACGAGGCCTCGCCCTAATCACCATTGGGGCGGATCGGCTACGGTGAGGAAGGTCACCCACAATCTTCCGCCGGAAGGCGCCCTCGCCCGGCCGTCGAGGATCGGTGCGCCTCCCGGACGGTCAACGGGCTTGGGTCAAGCCGTAGGTGAGTAGTCACGGGAGCAGGCAGTGTGAAAAAACGGCCATGCAGGGCGGAAAGCACGGCAATGCAGTGCGCAAGCACGGCGAAGCAAGGCAGTGTGAAAACACGGCCATGCAGGGCGAAAGCCCGGCACATGCAGTGCGCAAGCACGGCGAAGCAAGGCAGTGTGAAAAATGGCCATGCAGGGCGAAGCCCGGCACATGCAGTGCGCAAGCACTGCGAAGCAAGGCAGTGTGAAAACACGGCCATGCAGGGCAAAGCCCGGCACATGCAGTGCGCAAGCACGGCGAAGCAAGCAGTGTGAAAACCGGCCATGCAGGGCGAAAGCCCGGCACATGCAGTGCGCAAGCATGGCGAAGCAAGGCAGTGTGAAAACACGGCCATGCAGGGCGAAAGCCCGGCACATGCAGTGCGCAAGCACGGCGACTCATTGCAGTGCGGAAGCCGGCGTTCCCCTTGCAAGGTTATTTGGGTTCCCAGAACCTGTCTGAGGTGTTGTTCCCCTCGTTTTTTGTGTTACCCGCCCCTCCTGGCAGTGCGAGAGCACCGCGATTCTCATCTGCAGTGCGGAAGCACGGCGTCTCGGCAGTGTGGAAACACGGGAACTCTGCCGTGCGGGAGCACGGCGTCCTTTTTCGCGATGCGAAAGCTATAGCGTTCCTGGCAGTGCGGAAGCACGGCGCCCCGGGCAGTGCGAAGCACGGCGTTCCTTTTGCAGTGCGCAAGCACCGCGTCTCTATTTTTGCAGTGCGAGAGCACGGCGACTCTTGCAGTGCGGAAGCCCGGCGTTTCCCTTGCAATGTATTTGGGTTCCAGAACCTGTCTGAGTGTGTTCACCTCGTTTTTTGTGTTACCCGCCCCTCCTGGCAGGCGAGAGAGCACGCGATCTCATCTGCATGCGGAAGCACGGGTCCTCGGCAGTGGGAAACACAGCAACTCTGCAGTGCGGGAGCACGGCGTTTTCGCGATGCGAAAGCATAGCGTCCTGGCAGGGCGAAGCACGGCGCCCGGGGCAGTGCGAAGCACGGCGTTCCTTTTGCAGTGCGCAAGCACCGCGTCCTTATTTTTGCAGTGCGAGAGAACGGCGACTCATTGCAGTGCGGAAGCACGGCGTTTCCTTGCAATGTTATTTGGGTTCCAGAACCTGTCTGAGGTGTTGTTCACCTCGTTTTTTTTGTGTCACCCGCCCCTCTGGCAGTGCGAGAGCCACGCGATTCTCATCTGCAGTGCGGAAGCACGGCGTCTCGGCCGCAGTGTGGAAACACGGCAACTCTGCAGGCGGGAGCACGGCGTCCTTTTTCACGATGCGGAAGCATAGCGTTCTGGCAGTGCGGAAGCACGGCGCCCCGGGCAGTGCGAAAGCACGGCGTCCTTTTGCAGTGCACAAGCACCGCGTCCTTATTTTGCACTGCGAGTCAAGCACGGCGACTCATTGCAGTGCGGAAGCACGGCGTTCCCTGCAAAGTTATTTGGGTTCCAGAACCTGTCTGAGGTGTTGTTCACCTCGTTTTTTGTGTTACCCGCCCCTCGGCAGTGCGAGAGCACCGCGATTCTCATCTGCAGTGCGGAAGCACGGCGTCCTCGGCAGTGTGGAACACGGCAACTCTGCAGTGCGGGAGCACGGCGTCCTCTTCGCGATGCGAAAGCATAGCGTTCCTGGCAGTGCGGAAGCACGGCGCCCCGGGCAGTGCGAAAGCACGGCGTTCCTTTGCAAGTGCGCAAGCACCGGGTCCTTATTTTTGCAGTGCGAGAGCACGGCGACTCATTGCAGTGCGGAAGCACGGCGTTTCCCTTGCAATGTTATTTAGGTTCTCAGAACCTGTCTGAGGTGTTGTTCACTCGTTTTCTTTTGTGTTACCCGCCCTTCCTGGCAGTGCGAGAGCACCGCGACTCTCATCTGCAGTGCGGAAGCACGGCGTCCCCGGCAGTGTGGAAACACGGCAACTCTGCAGGCGGGAGCACGGCGTCCTTTTTCGCGATGCGAAAGCATAGCGTTCTGGCAGTGCGGAAGCACGGCGCCCCAGGCAGTGCGAAAGCACGGCGTTCTTTTGCAGTGCGCAAGCACCGCGTACTTATTTTTGCAGTGCGAGAGCACGGCGACTCATTGCAGTGCGGAAGCACGGCGTTTCCCTTGCAATGTTTTAGGTTCTCAGAACCTGTCTGAGGTGTGTTCACCTCGTTTTTTTTTGTGTTACCCGCCCTTCCTAGCAGTGCGAGAGCACCGCGACTCTCATCTGCAGTGCGGAAGCACGGCGTCCCCGGCAGTGCGAAAGCACGGCGCTCTCACCTGCAGTGCGGAAGCACGGCGTCCTGGGCAGTGCGGAAGCACGGCGACTCGGCAGTGCGAAAGCACCGCGTCCTTATTTTTTTGCAGTGCGAGAGCACGGCGACTCTTTGCAGTGCGGAAGCACGGCGTTTCCCTTGCAATGCTACTTAGGTTCTCAGAACCTGTCTGAGGTGTGTTCACTCGTTTTTTTTGTGTGTTACCCGCCCTTCCTGGCATGCGGAGAGCACGGCGCTCTCATCTGCAGTGCGGAAGCACAGCGTCCTCGGCAGTGTGGAAACCGGCAACTCTGCAGTGCGGGAGCACGGCGTCCTTTTCGCGATGCGAAAGCATGGTTTCCTGGCAGTTCAGTGCAGGAAGCACGGCGCCCCGGGCAGTGCGAGAGCACGGCATTCCTTTTGCAGTGCGAAAGCACCGCGTTCTTATTTTTGCAGTGCGAAAGCACGGCGTTTCTTGCAGTGCGAAAGCACGGCGCCCCATCGCAGTGCGAAGCACGGCGGCCTCTTGCAGTGTGCAAACACGGGTCCCCATTGCAGTGCGGAAGCACGGCGGTCCTTTGCAGTGCGAAAGCACGGCGTTTCTTGCAGTGCGAAAGCACGGCGTCCCCCATCGCAGTGCGGAAGCACGGCGGCCTCTTGCAGTGTGCAAAAACGGCGTCCCCCATCGCAGTGCGGAAGCACGGCGGCCTGTTGCAGTGTGCAAACACGGCGTCCCCCATTGCAGTGCGGAAGCACGGCGGTCCTTTGCAGTGCGAAAGCACGGCGTTTCTTGCAGTGCGAAAGCACGGGTCCCATCGCAGTGCGGAAGCACGGCGGCCTCTTGCAGTGTGCAAACACGGCGTCCCCCATTGCAGTGCGGAAGCACGGCGGTCTTTGCAGTGCGAAAGCACGGCGTTTCTTGCAGTGCGAAAGCACGGCGTCCCCCATCGCCAGTGCGGAAGCACGCAGCCTCGCAGTGTGCAAACACGGCGTCCCCCATTGCAGTGCGGAAGCACGGCGTCCTTTTGCAGTGCGGAAGCCATGGCGTTTTCTGCAGTGCGAAAGCACTGCGTCCCATCGCAGTGCGGAAGCACGGCGGCCTCTTGCAGTGTGCAACACGGCGGTCTCTTGCAGTGTGCGAACACGGCGTCTCACGCAGTGCGCAGAGCACGGCGCAGATCTTCAAGATCTTCTCTGAAGCTAGGCCTAGGATCTGGCCGGGTAGCTTGCTCATTTCTTCGGATGGTGCCGACGCATCACCACCGGTTGGCGAGGAACCAACCTGGCGCCCAGTTTATGTTCAGTCTATGTTGACCGGCGGATAGGCGGCAGAATGTACTCAGGCATTTGGGACATTCTGTCTGCCGTTTACCCCTTCCATCCTCACCCCCCCTCTCCTCCCCCTCTCTTTTCCCCCCCTTCCCTTAGTAGGAACAGTGTGTCACGATGTATATCGTAACTAGAGAAAGGCATTGAATTTGGGCTCATTTATTCGACGCTCGGCTATCTTTCATAGAATCTGAGGGGTCAACGTTCAAGCCAGCCACTGGCCTACCGCTCAGCGTGCTGCGCATCTCTCTCCCTCCCTCTCGGTCACTGAGGGAGGCTCGAGAAAGGCCAGCAAGAGGCAGTCGGGTTCGGAGAGCCAAGTCGAGCGGTCGAGAGAGGTGAGAAGGAAGCAGCGAGCAGCTAGCAACGTCACAGTACACCCGTACTACGTGACCTCCGATTTCTTCTGCGACCGGGAGTTGTGTCGAGGCTAAAATTGATTAGCCTCTCACACAGTGAACTCCACAGCTCTACACTCGTTTGGGACGAGTGTTTAACGACACTTAACCTGTTTGGACGACGGGTTGCCAGTTTCGACCAACGACAACACGTCAGGTTGGTCGAAACCTGACTCCCCATTGGTAGGCCACCAGTGGGGCATCGAGGCGAGATGACATCCAGGAAGGTCAGGAAAGACCTTTCCCGCAACTCCGCGGACGATCCGGACCCCAGGAGGACAGCTAGTGCCCGGCCAGTAGGGCTTAGGAAAGTCCAGAGTGCTGGCCGCCGCAGCGTGCTGGTCCAGTGCGGGATCGCAAGAGGACGTCTAGGAAGGCCGAAAAGCCTTTCCCGCAACTCCGCGGACGATCCGGACCCCAGGAGGACAGCTAGTGCCCGGCCAGTAGGACTTAGGAAAGTCCAGAGTGCTGGCCGCCGCAGCGTGCTGGTCCAGTGCGGGATCGCAGAGGACGTCTGGAAGGCCAGGAAAAGCCTTCCCGCAACTCCGCGGACGATCCGGACCCCAGGAGGACAGCTAGTGCCCGGCCAGTAGGACTTAGGAAATTCCAGAGTGCTGGCCGCCGCAGCGTGCTGGTCCAGTGCGGGATCGCAAGAGGACGTCTAGGAAGGCCAGGAAAAGCCTTTCCCGCAACCCGCGGACGATCCGGACCCCAGGAGGACAGCTAGTGCCCGGCCAGTAGGACTTACGAAAGTCTAGAGTGCTGGCCGCCGCAGCGTGATGGTCCAGTGCGGGATCGTAAGAGGACGTCTAGGAAGGCCAGGAAAAGCCTTTCCCGCAACTCCGCGACGATCCGGACCCCAGGAGGACAGCTAGTGCCCGGCCAGTAGGACTTAGGAAAGTCCAGAGTGCTGGCCGCCGCAGCGTGCTGGTCCAGTGCGGATCGCAAGAGGACGTCTAGGAAGGCCAGGAAAAGCCTTTCCCGCAACTCCGCGGACGATCCGGACCCCAGGAGGACAGCTAGTGCCCGGCCAGTAGGACTTAGGAAAGTCCAGAGTGCTGGCCGCCGCAGCGTGAGGTCCAGTGCGGGATCGCAAGAGGACGTCTAGGAAGGCCAGGAAAAGCCTTTCGCAAATCCGCGGACGATCCGGACCCCAGGAGGACAGCTAGTGCCCGGCCAGTAGGACTTAGGAAAGTCCAGAGTGCTGGCCGCCGCCAGCGTGCTGGTCCAGTGCGGGATCGCAAGAGGACGTCTAGGAGGCCAGGAAAAGCCTTTCCCGCAACTCCGCGGACGATCCGGACCCCAGGAGGACAGCTAGTGCCGGCCAGTAGGACTTAGGAAAGTCCAGGGTGCTGGCCGCCGCAGCGTGCTGGTCCAGTGCGGGATCGCAAGAGGACCGTCTAGGAAGGCCAGGAAAGGCCTTCCCGCAACTCCGCGACGATCCGGACCCCGAGGACAGCTAGTGCCCGGCCATAGGACTTAGGAAAGTCCAGGGTGTGGCCGCCGCAGCGTGCTGGTCCAGTGCGGGATCGCAAGAGGACGTCGAGGAAGGCCAGGAAAAGCCTTTCCGCAACTCCGCGGACGATCCGGACAACAGGGGAAAGCTAGTGCCGGCCAGTAGGACGTAGGAAAGTCCAGAGTGCGGCCGCCGCAGCGCACTGGTCCAGTGCGGGATCGCAAGAGGACGTCTAGGAAGGCCAGGAAAAGCCTTTCCCGCAACTCCGCGGCCGATCCGGACCCCGGGAGGACGGCTAGTGCCGGCCAGTAGGACTTAGGAAAGTCTAGAGTACTGGCCGCCGCAGCGCACTCGTCTAGTGCGGGATCACAAGAGGACCTCTGGGAAGGCCAAGGAAAGCCTTTACCGGGCCCCGCAACAACCGGACCCCGGGAGGACACCCGGTGCCCAGGACTAGGACTTAGTCCCGACACGAAGCCCTTTCTCACGACTAACACTGCAAGGTTCCTGTTCCCTTCTTTCCGCGACCACCCTGTTGGCAGTGCGAAGCACGGCCCCTCTTTCCTAAAAGAGGGAAACATTCTCCAAAGCACTCAAAGCCCTGTTTCAACCCCCAACCCGAGCGAGGGGTGGTTGACGGACGCCCCACCGGACTCCCGTCCCCTGCCCGGCCTCCCCAGTCGCCGACTGAGTTTAGCCGGCCCAGAGCGACACTGGGAACTCTGATAGAGACGGTGGGGCAAAAATCTACTCAGAATGTAAAAGACCAGAACAAAGAGTCGAAACCTGTAAACCATGAAAATGATGAAAATCTATATTGTTGCAAATACTGTTTGAATCCCAAGAGGATAACTATGTGAATCTTGTATATTGTTATAGTTAAGGGTCTGCTCTAAGCCACCGTGAATGGAAGTTGTGGAGTTGTTTTAATGAAGGATCAAAGAGACCTCATTAATTATTGTATTCGATTGTATCCAATGGAAGGACAATCATTGTTATTTTCTCGTAGCCAAAAGTGCACGATATGGTTTTAGTGTTAAGTGTGGATTTTCGTAGAAGTAAGGAGATGAAATAGTGTATTCATCACAATATCGGATTTTTCAAATAGTCATTGTTTCGACTCGTCTCCCAATTACCTATTTAAAATATCCTGGGGGCTTTTGTGTGATGAATCTTTCAAATAGATCTCATGAGAAGAGAGAAAAATTGTGATTACCTTTTAAAATGAAGAATTTGCTAAAGGAATAGTTCGCGACCGAGCGATAAAGCTTACTTATCAGTAACTGTATATTAGATAAGAGTACCGTCTGTACTGAACATTTTCTAGAAAATTATTCATAAAATTATAATTATTCTGCAAATAAAGCACGAATTATTTATGAATGCTCATTGAATTTGAGGTTACACTTTGTTACTATCGATCAGATGTTTTTAAACAGTTCGAACGCAGCTGACTGATTCAAAGTATTGTCAAATGTCATGCTGGCTTCACGCAAGATATAATACATTTCTAAAAATTATAAAACTATCAATAAAGGACCAAGAATTTCGAATAAAAAAAATAAAATGTATGTATATCGTTGAAATTATTTATTACTTAAGAAATTATATTATATGTCAGGTCTTATTGTAACTAACTAGGTCATAGCATGAACAGTATATTATTGATAAAACGGCAGAAATTGATTATAACAGTCTCAAACCTAATAAAAATTGTATAAGAATATTAATTTATTAATGATTCATTCAACTGAACCACATGGTAATTAAATCTCTTTGGCAAGCCTAAGCCAATCATAGTGCATAGAAATAGCACCAAAAAGGTGATCGTTTGAAAGCAACACATGTTAATCTACTATCAGACAACAAACCTGCCTTATCATATACGCTAGCACATGTACATTGTATGAGAGGAACTATGTCTAGAAGATTAAGCAGTTTTAAGAATTACATAAATGAATATATTGTAATTAAAGGAATATATCTACTGCCTGCCACTGACGTCACTTCTACGTCACAATCGTTCTACCAATGGCAAATTTTTATGCAAATTTTACATCGAGATTCTCAGAAGAAAGGTCTAGCCTAGAGGCTGGAAGAAAAGACAGCACTTCCCTTTTGAAATCCTCACCGTTCAGATCTCTTTATAGTACCAAGACCTATTTGTAAAGTTTTCGTTCGATTTTATATGTTTTATTTGTGAGCCAATTTTTAGGCCAATCTATTTGTTATTTGTAAATTAATTTTTCATCAATCGATAAATTTAAAAGTTGAAAGTAATTATCCCTTAATAATTTGGTGAAGGAAATATTAAATTAAAATTCCCCACGTGCTGAAACTGAAGCCTGGATCCACTGCGATCAAACGATTTTTGATCTAAAGAAGAAAACCACGACCGCCAAGAAATTCACGTGAGTTATAAGTTAAAAGGGGCCCCAATCTACGCTTCGAAAGTATTTCAGTGCAGAAAACATAAAAATTTTTCGTTAAATTATTGGCCACGCCGACAAGCGCTTTAGCATTTAAGAGCCTAGATTTATCATATAGAATTTCTAAGAATTTGTAGTTTGATTAGCTATCCTCCGCTGCCAGAATCACGACCCCGAGCATTTTAAAAATATTTTAAAATTCATTTTTTCACTATTCTTTCAAAACTGTTCAATTTTATCAATTGTAAATTCTGTCGAATCACGCATGGTATCATGCAAGTACAAGAACATTTTTAACTCTTTTGTCAATGCTAAATTATTATCAACCTGTAAATCAACTCTGATCTGCACTGTATGATCATATATTTTATATAATATATTCCAGTTTTGTTAATTCGTTTTCTGAGTTCGATTATTTCTTAAGCCTGTCAATATTGTGTCTGATACGTTCTATTTCATCAAGAACCGACCGAATACGATCATTGAAATAATTGAATTAAGCTGGATATTGGAACAGGTCTAGTGGATGTAGCGAGTGGGGTCAGATCGAGATATTTATTCTTTGTCCTACCTGCTCATATATCAGCTTTTATCTGTTACCGACCTCGACTTAGGAGCGAACACATCAATTTTACGGCAGATGCGGCCAGAGATCATATAAATTCCTACAATAGAGCTTAAAACCCGACAAGACTCTGTTCTCGAAATATATTCTGAACGATATTTGGTCCAAATACCGTATTTTAATCCTTCAGAACTTATCAGAGACGCAGTCCCGTAAATTATCTACATCGGGATTTTTGCTCGACCTGTATGATTTGTATGCTCATTCTTCACAGGTAATAATTTTAAGGTATCCGTCTTCAGTGTTTAGCGATCGCTACACTGCTTATAAAAATTTCATCACTATACAATTTGTCATTGGAAGAATCAAGGGTGAGCGAGCGTTTAGGCCTCCCGCGATTCCGACAATTGTATTGAATCTTGTAGTGAATCAATCAGCCTGGTGTACACTCAGCGTCCCACACGCATTGCAAAATTATAGCCTCTACACCGTTGATTCAGTACCAGATTCATCTACATATGTGTGAAGCCGTTAAAACGCTTTACACTGGGAATATTATATTGCCTGATATGGCGAGCGAAGCGAGCCCGCTGATCTAATTTTTTACGGTGGTCCAGGGGGCGGAGCCCCCTGGCTAGACGGTTATGGCGAGCGAAGCGAGCCTGACGGCTAGTAGAATTCATAAAGACGGCGAAAAATCGTACAAACAAAAATCGATGTGTGTGTAGCTAGCCTAAAGCCAGTTACACACACATATATTTTTGTTCTACAATATTTCACCGTCCTTATGAATTTGTAAGTTATTTTGCGGTTTCTATACATTCTATTAGATTGAGCAGATGATTTCCAAACAGAAGATATTTTTTTAGTTCCGTTCAATGGTAAATTCATTAGGGCGGTAAAATATCATACAAACAAAAATATATGTGTGTAACTGGCTTTGGGCTAGCTACACCCACATCGATTTTTGTTTGTACGATTTTTCGCCGTCTTTATAAATTCTATTAGATTAAACAGATTATGTTTGTCAAGTTTTGTTTAATCTGGAAGAATTTATAAGGATGGTAAAATATCGTACAAACAAAAATCTGTGTGAGTGTAACTGACTTTAGGCTAGCTACACACATCAATTTTTGATTGTAAGATAGCTTATAATACGATTGTGAGTTTTAAGATTGTAATATTCTAGTTCCAAAACTTAGACTTTTGAATAATTATTAATTATTTACTGTTCTTGATTTTTCGATTTTAAACTCCAATAGTATCTATTTGATCCAAAATTTGTTCGTTTATCTGAGTATTGAAAAGCGTAAATTGTATTTTGAATAGAGAAAGTGACATAACCAACATTTTGATTTGGACAGTATAGTATAAATTGGAAATGGGACAGTTTTGGGCATGAGCCTGTTGTGCCTTCCTCATGTTAAGTATTTGTACACAATGTGATAATAAATAAATTACTTTGACTACTTTGATATTTCGCTGTCCTTATATTCTATTAGATTGAGCACATGATTCAACAGATGATGCCTGTCAAGTTCCGTTTAATCTGATAGAATTCATAAGGATGGTAAATATAATAAAAACAAAAACTGTGTGTGTGTATCAGGCTTTTGATTTGGTTAGATAGAATTCATAAGGACAGCTAAAGATCGTACAAACAAAAATCGATTTGC
>NW_024094212.1:0-10718 GCF_014356525.2 Nilaparvata lugens
CAGAGCCCACAAATCACTGGAATCCTTGACTCTTCTGAATTGTTCTTTTATATCGCTGTAATACGCTTGCCTTTTACCTTTCTTATAATTTTCTCTCACCTGCTCCGAATTTGATTTTCTAGACACATTCAATAGGCTGAACACTCGCTTTCTCATAAACCCACACTCTTTGTCGAACCACTTTTCTCTCCATCCTTCTCTCTTTCTATCAGGTTGGGGCACATAATTTGCAGCTCTATATACAAGATTATTAATACTTCATAAGTCTCTTCACTACTCTCGGGAAGACCATTTATTTCTCTACAAGCATTGGTGAGTTTAGATATATATTCATTCTTCCTCGCTTCCTTCCATTTCAACTTCGGTAAGAGTGGTAAAATTGTGCTCTCTCTTTCTAGAGTATCAACCGTGATTAGCGTAGCTTCAATTGGGAAATGATCAGATAAAAATTCTGGCACAATAGAAAATTTTCCAACTATTTGCGCTAATTCGACAGCCATGCAACATAGATCTATTACGGAAGCCCCTCTGCCTATAAAAGTAAAGTCTCCCCACCTATCTCCACTTATCCTTCTATTCATAATGATGAAATTAAAAACCTCACAGAACTCCAATATTTTCTTACCTTTCATATTAATCACCTCATCCTTTGACTCTTGCTTATTACTCAGTGCATTTCCCAATTCTATTACATCTGTTAATCCGACATGTCCTGTCCATTTCCTATTCTACCGTTAAAATCTCCAATTAAAATCATATTATTTCTATTATGCTTGCACTATCATAAACTTCCATAATTTATTGAATTCTCTCTCCCATTCCATGTCTCCTCCACCACTCAGGTAAATTGGAACTATATAATATTCATCCCGTTGTCCTGCATTCATGTGAATAACTTTCCTCTCAAGCGCATCGATTACCTTACAAAAACTCTCTATTCTTTTACTAATTTCTATTAACTTTCCTCCCTTTGCTCTACCTCAGTTTGATTCTCCAACTGCGAATTCCCAGTATAAATTGTAATCTGGAAAACAGTTTTCAAAATACAATTGCTTTCCTCTTCAACAAACGTCTCCAATAGTACAAAAACATCATAATTACAAATAAAATTATATACTTGAACAATCTTACCACTTAATCCAGCCACATTGTACGCTACTATACTCAACTGTCCCTTCTCACACGGACTGACGGCGTTATCTCAGCGGTTGCGGTCTTCGTCCTCGCCGCCTCACTCCTCCTCATCACACATGCTCCCGCTCACGGCCCGCATCACACTCTCATCGAACATGCTCCCGATCTTCTGCAGCCCATCTCTCCCTCCGAGACCAGTCCATTCTCCTCATCCAGCGTGAAAACCCGACTATTCACGATTAAACGATCCACTTCAACCGATACTCTCCTCTCACTCCCGGAACTTGTTTCTTCAACTCGCCAAGCACCCGGAAAAGCTTTGATCGTCGTTTTTTCTTTTGTCGAAAGCAAAGTCTATGAATCACAAACTGTGTACCCTTCAGCTTCCTACTGTTTCTCGTGATGAAATGGATGTCCTGATCGTCCGGAAAATGCGCAATGATTGGCCGTTATCTATTTTCTTGCCCAATACATGTGCTCGATTAACCGAGGTACCTGCTCGTGCCCCCAAATGACTCACACAAAAGTCTTTGACAGTTCTCATGTAATCCACTGTTGCACATTCATATTTCAGCCCGCGAAAAATTATATTGTTCCTTCTCGATCTATTTTCAAAATTTTCCATCTTCCTGATTATGAGATTATTCTGAATTTTTTGAGCAACAATTGATTTCTTAACTGTTAATCTCGACAGAGAGTTTATCACTTTTTCAATTAGACCATTAAAATCCACCTTGTAGCTAGCAGCGCGAGTTTTTCATCCATAGCCTTACTAACCGCTTTTCAAAACGGTCAAATAGTGATTCAATAAAGTTTGAGTCACATTACCGGAAGCTTTAACACTTGGGTCTGGAGCACGCTTTTACTGTTCCATCTCTTCGAGCTCAGGCGAACTTTTAGCACGAGGACTCTTCTTAGCACTATCGTCCGGTGAAAAGTATTGTTAGATACTGTTCTTATTCATTCAGCTTCGAATATTTCGATTCACTTGAGAACAATTTCACAAATAAAAACAAATTGATAATTCAATTTATTACGAAAGAACTTTTAGCTCTAGGTCTCTTTTTAGCACTACCGTCTGGTGGATACTGTTTTTATTAATTTAAACTTTGAATATTTCGATTCACTTGAAAACAATTTCACAAATAAAAACAAATTGATAATTCAATTTATTACGAAAGAACGTTTTAGGTTAAACATGCACTAAATGAACCGATTAAGCACGACCCGTCCGGAAACTTGAGATAAGAGAGCAAAACAATTCTGCGACCGCTCCGTTCAACAGCTCACTATCACTCCTAATTTGAGAACATACGATTTGAAATCGAAAAGTTGTCAGTTGTAATTGGGGAATGATTTTAAAAAACCAATACTTTTATTTTCCATAACTGTACCATAAAAAATAATATGATAATATATTTTATATTCAAATGAAACGTTTAGTTTTTAAATAAAAATATTTTTGAGCCCCAAAATCCATTGGAAGTAGAGAAGGTTTGTGGGAAAAGACGGACTTTTTTGCTCGAGATTCCTCTCCCCCCTCTCCCCCCTCGTCCATCCCTCCATCCCTTCCCCCCGCCTGTAGGGCGGGGGGTGTTCTAAAAATAGATTTCCCCTTCTCCCTGTCCAGTGGTGGTGAGGGTGAGAGAGAGAGAGGGAGATATATCTTTCTCTCTCTCTAAAAATAGATTTCCCCTTCCCCCTGTCCAGTGGAGGTGAGGGGGAGAGAGAGAGAGGGAGATATATCTTTCTCTCTCTCTCTAAAAATAGATTTCCCTTCCCCCTGTCCAGTGGTGGTGAGGGGGATAGAGAGAGAGGGAGATATATCTTTCTCTCTCTTTCTAAAAATAGATTTCCCTTTTAGGAGGAAAAATTCCCTCTGTCTACTGTCAAATTGAAGTGAATTCATATTTCTACATCTAATGCTATGCTGACAGATTGAGGTGAATTCTAAAGATGTGGGGGAAAAAATCTCTTTGAGAAATTCCTTTGGTGTCAAATTAAAGTGAATTCATATTTCTACATCTAATGCTATAGTGACAAATTGAAGTGAATCCATTTCGCTCCAATGGATTGATGACAGGCTCAAGAGATCTCCTTCTTTTACTCATGCCATCTCTTTCCCGCACCCTTTCCGAAAGGAGATAAGAATCAATTCTTTCTACATCTAATGCTATACTAACAAATTGAACTGCATCCATTTCGCTCTACTATGATGACAGCCTCAATTGATTCTTATCTCTTTCCCACACCCTTTACGAAAGCGAGTAAAGGAGGGAAGAATCAAGTTCCATTTGATCGATCGTTCCTATAGTGTGAAACGATTCTCACCAGCATTACAAAAGGAAGGAATCTAGTATGGGAAGATATTAGCTCTTTAGAGTAAAGTGACAGGTGCATTCGATCGCACGCGCCTCTCATCTGCTCCGCACCCTGTGAGGTCGCTTAATAACTCCTGCAACGAAAACCGTTGCATGAAAAAAATCGATTTATGTGACAAGTGTTACTCGTTAAAGTTACTTCACTCAACCTTCTTCAAGATTTATCGATATAGTCAAAAATGACTAGGGTGAAAACTATAGCTGTTGAAGTTCACTTGTACAACCTTCTTCAAGATTTATCGATATGCTCAAAAATGTCAATCATGGTGGTCCAGACTGTAATTTGAAACTATAGGTGTTGAAGTTCACTTGTACAACCTTTTTTTTTTTTTTTTTTAAAGATTTATTGATATGCTCAAAAATGTCAATCATGGTGGTCTACACTGTAATTTGAAACTATAGGTGTTGAAGTTCACTTGTACAACCTTCTTCAAGATTTATTGATATGCTCAAAAATGCCAATCATGGTGGTCTAGACTGAAACTATAGGTGCTGTCTCACTTTACCTTTAAAAGATTTATCGATATACTCAAAAATGTCTAGACTGAAACATTCACTCTCTCACACTCAACTCAAGATTTTATGTTTTCGGCGCCAATATAAAGTCTTTATACTTGACCAAATCCATTTTTTCTGTAATAATTTGTACTACCTGATGTTCGTTAAGCCCATGATCCTTCGCCTCAATCCAATTCATATGGAAAGAAACTTCGGCATATTTTGATACTATATCATACGCCATTTTGTGGATAAATAGACTTAGGTACTCAATGAAGGGCGCCGAACATTGCAGTCTCATGACAGCACCCTCTTCCGAATTTTTAATTGCCTCAGCTATTTCATCACGAACGCTTTTCACAGCGTCTGCCATCTCGTTTTTCTTAATAAAATCTTCAATATCATTTTTAGTTGCATACTTTTCTGCAATTTGATTAATCAGAATAGCAATAGCATCTTTTGTAATAAACTGCTCAATACCCTCCATAATATTAGCTTTTATTGCACCGCCATTTCAGATAATCGTTTTTCAAACTCTTCCTTTGTTAATGAAGAACTAATCAATTTCTGCAAAGTAGATTCTAAATATTGCTTATCAATTCCCGATGGGTGAGTTTCATTTACTTTAGTAAAAATTTCTGTACTAAGTTGTTTCAATTTAGTATTGAGATAGTTTCTGTCCAGCACCTCCAAATTCTTAATTTTATCTGATACGGCTTTTAATTTTTCATCTAAATAAGCCTTATCAACTTTATCGTTGTTAATACTGAGCAACTGAGATGAAAAGCTGTCTGTTAAAGTTTTCACTTCCCCTAAAGCACTCTCTAGAGTTTGAGTTCTCTCTCCAATAGCTTTATCGATATTGGCACTGAAATTTTGTAAGGTGCTTAGAATATGTTCTCTTTCAATTATGCTCACTCCAATATTCTTTGTATTTTCCGAAACGAGTTTGGTTATTTGCGAATCTAAATAAAATTTCACAGCTTCGCTGATTCCTTGCTGATTTATCGATTCGATTATCTTCTGTGTTATCGAGTCAATATCACACGTAAGACTAGCTCCGCTAGGTGTATCAATTCGTCCGAATCGATGCAGAGTCATCGTGACACTAAACAATTAATTTTGCTTCTTTTAGCTCTTCAATTATACTTGCAATTTCCACATCATGCCCAGTGTTCCCACTAGCTTTTGAGGAATAGAGTAAATTTAATCTTTGCACTAATTCGTCAAAATTATCAAAGTATTGATAAATTCTATCATGAGAATTATTTTTTGCAAATTTCAATAAACCCCAACCCTTCTTTTTACTAATTTTTTTACTGGGAAATAACTTTTGAATCAATTGTGATTTAATTCCCTGATTTCGTTTAACATAGCCTCTTCGATCTAAATGTATACCTGTAAGTGTTAAGATTTTTTTATACTTATCCAGATCTCTCTCATTATAGAGATTTGAGTTTGGTCTCGCACTGAATAATAGCTCAAGTAGACCGTGTGTTAATCGAAATCTTTCACTATCAATATCTATATAACCATCAACAAATATTACTCGCTGATTACCAATATAATACACGTCATCTTTAGAATTATATGAAATTCCATAACTGATTGAATTATTCAATTTTTCCGCATGAAACGTTTTTAGATATTGTGACAGCACATTGTCGTTTCTGCTAGAACCAAGTAAACTGTTTTCAAATTTAGTCGAGCTTAAAAAAATTGTCTGCTGAACTCTCATAACTCTGTTCATCTCCCTCCTCATTATCATCAATTTCCATACTCTCCTCTTTTACCTGTTCCTTTTTTGGTTTTACATCAGATTGTGAGAATTTGTTTTTTCCCAGTTCAATTATGGGCTCTATTAACGGAGAGAGCGTTTTCCTATTATATTCCTCCGATCGCTTTTCAAAATTGACTAAGCTTTTATGCTTCTCTCTAATTACTTTTCTCAATTTCTTAATCTTTTCGATTAAACCAACCTCCTTTCTATTCAGCTTCCTGCCGTATGACAACATGACTGCACAAAGAATTAATCTCTACTGAACGGTAAGAAACGTATCGAGCGAATCTCGGTACTTCCCGCTATTAATTCCACACTCGGTCATAATAGTTAGAAAATTATGAGGTTTACGATTCCAAACTGTATGACAAGTTTAACGAAATCTTTATAAGGAATATCTGCTCCAACATGATCTCTGTGAATTAATTTCAGACTCAATAAATCTACCTTGAAGATTATTATCATATTTGCGTTGTCCCTAGTGAAATGTTTCTGTGTTGCCCCATAACTCTGAATTAAATATGCAGTGTCAATATTACGATGTCGACCCATGGTAAAATATTCTCTTATTTGAGGCCGTGATTAAGTTGAAGTCATCGAAAATGACAAGAGAATATTGTTGAATTTTGTTGGGGTGAGCTATAGATTCCAATTGCTGTTTATATGAAATTCAATACCCTTCATTTTTGAAAAGACTTTTCTCAAAAACAAGTACTTATCTTGATACTCGCTCTCCGTGTGCAAGTATATAGTTTTAAATCTCAACCCATTCTTTGAAAAAATTAAATTAAATAGTAAATTGGTCTTGCCGCAACCTGAAGAGCCTATTATAAGGATCCTTGCATTATGTGGTAATAACTTACCATTTTTACACCATGTTGGCATTTCTTTCTCTCTTATAACATTGTCGAAATTTACTATCGGAATCATGTTAGTCACGTGTACAGCATGCGATCTGATAAGGAACTGATAAGTTATCAAGGAGGAAGAGATTGTGGGCTAGACACCATAGCTTATCACATCGGGATGCAAGCGCTCTCCCCTTTCAATGCACTGATAGAAGTTTCTCACCCGCACCCTCTTCACGAGAACGCTTGAGCCTTAGCAAATAAAACTTCAGATTAAAATGAAACTGAGAAGCATTTTTGATAGAGACGTATTATATTTACACCAAATCTTTGTCATATTTTTACACTGAATGGAATGTATTTGCAATAGATTAACAATAGATTATTTACAATAAATGTATGTGATATTTACAATAGATTATTTACAATAAATTTACATGATATTTACAAAAGATTATTTTTCATCTAATAGTTGATCCTTACTAATATAACTAGGAGTTGAAAACCCAATCCATTTCACAAGCAGTCCTTTTTTATCTCGTTTTAATATTTTTTCAATCAAATACACTTGTCTCTCCGATTCATTTAATTGTGTTTTTTTAATTTCTTCTGCATAAAACCTGCCACTAATTACTTCTCCGTTTAGATCTCGCAAGCTATACGTTACAGGTTGAGAAGGAAATATAGAATGAATTACAAAATACTCTGCGCTCCAGTTTATGTTATAAGATTTATCGAAAAGAACCCTTTTCTTTGAGATTCGTACAACATCTCCTAGCTTAATTTCGGTTTGAATTTTTCAATTTATATCGTCTATTGAATGCAGAATTCAATGACATTAAAACATGATTACGATCTTTTTTCCCCACATCCTTAGGTTTCATTCTAATGGATGAATGCATTGTTGCATTATAATCTCGAACTAATCTGTCTAGTTGTGATGACCAGTTTTTGGTTCCATGTTCAGTTAAATATCTATAAATTTTTGCTTTAAGTGTTCTATTAAACCTTTCAACTATGGAGGCTTTCTTATCAGTAAAAACATGATAATGTTTAATACTATATCTATCTAATAATGCTTTAACTTTTAAATTAAAGAATTCTGTTCCTTGATCTGTTTGGAACAGCTTAACTCCTTTATTTTAGAAATAATTGGCTCGAGAGCGTTAAATACAGATTGGCTTGTCTTGTCTTTTAATGGTACACAATATGCAAATTTTGAAAAACAATTAATAACAGCTAAGATATATTTGTAACCCTTATTAAAACGTGATAAACTTGTCATCTCAATGAGATCGGCTTGAAGCAAGTCTTTTTCACTTTTCAACTCATATTTGCGAGTGGGATAGTTCACACGCGGCACGTTATGAAGCTCTAAAGCTAACTTAGATCTAATAATATTCATGATATTTACAACAGTCAAATCAAAATCAGTGGTGTTGGATGGTTGTCATGGCACATACTGACAATCATTTAGAGTGTTGAGACTATAATGACCGAAAGGGAGAGTATCAACACCATTCTCAGCAATATACCTCTTATCATCATAAGGGCTCAAACAGATTTTTGCGCATTCAACCTGGTACATAGTGTGATTATACGATTTAACATATTAAATTTTTCTACATGTTCACTACGTTCAAACAATGATTTCATATATAAATTAAAATTAAGCTTTCTACATTTTACTCCGCTCTGTACACCCTTTGCTATACATTTATTTACAAGTTCTTCATTCTCGTTACAAACTAAATATGAGTAAAGTTTGGATCTAAGTCCGAGAAATCTATGCACAGGCTTTGACCCGGTCTCATCCTTGAACTTTCCTACAACTTTATTCCTCTCCATGGAAAAGCAAGGGTGGGAAGGTGGATAGTTAGAAGTATCGAAAAGGGTCAAATTTTCTCTAATCAACTGATACACATCTTCGACTTTAAGGTTAAGAAGAAAACTGTCGGTGTCAGTCATGCACAGTTCTATACGATCCCACGGTATAATTTTTTGTAATTTACAATAGAAAAAATCGTACATATGGAATTTACTCAACTCCAGTACAGTGAAGCCGGAATAGACAGGCTTGTTCATTTTAAGTTCCAACTTGCGAGAGAAAACCGCGATCACGTTCGGACTAATTATTTGCCAGCGTTTACATAGCGGGTTTGAAATGTACTTATCTAACCGTTTTTCATCCGTGATAATTTTAACATTCATTTGCTTACGACTACTCTGTATTGTCTTGCCAAATATCAAGTTACAACAGGCCTTAAAGAAGGATATTTCAAATTTATTTTTCGCGTTCTGTCTATTCCGGATATTAAAGTCAATGTAGCTTTTCAGCCAGGGAGATTGGGAAAAGCTAATGACGCGATGCACTTTCAATAATTTCAAACCGAGCTGGAGGTAGAGCTTTAAATTGATATAGTGAACAATGTACTTTTCACGGTCGAAAAGTGTGTTCATGAGCTTTTTGGTTCCAGTTTGACCGTTCTCATTTGTTTGGTAGTTCGACAGCAATTCGCGCGATCGCATTCTATTATATACCCGGTTTCTGAATTGCTGTCCAAATTCGCGAAATCAAGGCTGGAAATTTCTTCCTCTGAGAGGAATTTGAAATTTCCAACAGGCAAGCTTCGGCTCATAGCTTCCGAGTATAAACTGTTTGCATCGATATAAAGCAGATAATTAGACGGTTTTGAAGGATCGTATGTTTCGGGTAGATGTTTGTTATTCGCCTCACAATAACGTTTACCGATAAATGACACTCCGCCTCTCATTCCCGCCTCAAACATAAGATGCATGTCCGGATGTGTTAGTAATTCCAGTTCGACTTTAGTGTGTTTCAGCATGCAATTCCAGGTGAAGTGGGCAAGGGAAACAAAATGGGTCGCATCGAGGCCATATGAGCTAAAAAGCGTAGACCTCATGGATTCAAAAACTACCGCTAATAGCATTACGTCCAAACATAAATAAAAATCGTGATATTCACCCAGATTTTTCAGCTTGAATGTTGAGAACACTCTTTGCGCATGCTCATATTCTTCGCGAGACAGGGTGTATCAGTTAAGTCGTTATGAAAACATTCAATGGGGGAAGCGATGTTTCCCGAATTTCCGGGACAGCTCATGTACGAGTAGGGATATACTCCTTTCTTCAACAAGAGCTGTCTGTGTTCGCGAGGGGATCATCAAACACCGAAAATAATCGTTCGAACTTCTTTTCCATATCTGTACTCTCTACCAAATTACGCACCAATACTTCCAAGGATTCAGACATAAACTTGTAGGAATCTAAAAATTTAATTTTGCCTACTGAAAGTGTCAAAATCTCTCTGACGTATATGCGATGCAGGAAATTTCTTTTTTACATTTACCGAGCGATTTTAGAATAAAATGCGAATCAAAACCGGAGAAATTATGAAAATACACGATATGTACTCCGGAGTACGAGCTGTTAAATTACAAGAAACATGTGCCGCACACAGTAATTACCGGTTTCATGCGCGTGGTGACGACATTTATATCGCTGTCTAAAAACGGTTCAGCACAAGCCCGCAGTTTACTGAATTTTGAAATTCACGCTCTTGACTCTCGGATAAAGCTTGCATCGGAATTTCTCGTTTCATATCCTCATACAAAATGTCACCGAGATCTGTAATTTCCTGAAGAAATTTCTCCATTTTTTTCGTCTAAACTACTCGATCTATGGAGTACAGGTCCGTGAGCGATTTCGCCGTTAACATCGATAACAACGAAACAATACCCGCAGGAATATGTCGCGCCGTTTTCTTTGTGTAACTACGAGTAATTTCATCAGAATCGGAATCATCATCATCATCATCATTATCGATATTAACAACGTATGTTTCTAAATCCGCGTAAATGGTGTACTTTTTCTTCAACGTTGCGGCCTAGTTTCTTGATTTTAATTGTCTCTCCGCGTTTAGGATATGAACGCGCTGAGATTCAAACTTTGAACAAAGTTCCACTGTTTCACCAAATTTGCTTCGCCTCACAATTTTTTAGATTTGTTTGATGTGAACCGGTGAAAACAAAATTACAAACATGTACTTGACCTTGT
>NW_024094213.1:0-10417 GCF_014356525.2 Nilaparvata lugens
TACACTTTCCGATTTTATCTGAAAATATTCGAACTGCTAGATAACTAGACAGCGGACATCTACATTATTGTAGTGCAAATGACTTGCAACTATTGTTACAAATTCCGACGAACTTTTGAAAATGCTTGTATGACATTGCAGATAAAAAATGTAAAAGAACAACTTAGATCATTGACCTCTCTCCGTTGAGATATGTCAGACATCAATAGAGCTTGAGTATGACCTCCAAGTGAAATAGGTCTGAGATATCTATACCTATTTTTGGATATGCTGGCTCATTCTAAATTTACTATGGATATTCTTGGAGAAACACTTAAACAAAACGCCTGCGGTTTGTACAGCACATGGAAATTCATATAAATTGATTGAGTTTTCTTAACTGTCCAGTGGAAAGCAACCATTATTATTATTAAGCATTAGATGTAGAAATATGCATTCACTTTAATTTGACAGCATAGATGTAAAGATAAGGATTCACTTTAATCTGTCAGCATAGCAATAGATGTAGAGAGAAGTATTCACTTTAATCTGACAGTATAGCATTAGATGTAGAGTGAAGGATTCACTTTAATCTGTCAGCAAGGGAATTTTTTCCCTCCAAAGGGAATTTTTCCCTCGAGCAGGGGAGGGGAGAGAGAGAGAGAGATCACTCTCTCCTTCTTCATCCCCCTCGTCCTCACTGGGGGAGGGAAGATTAGATTAGATTAGATAAGATTAGTTAGATGAGATAAGATAGAGAGGAGGGAGAGGGAGAAGGAGAAGGAGAGGAGAGGGAGAGAGAGAGAGTGGGAGAGATATCTCTCTCTTTTCATCCCCCCCCTCACCCCACTGGGCAGGGGGAAGGAAAAATCTATTTTTAGAACACCCCCCACCCTCCGGGCGGGGGGAAGGGGGGGCGGGATGAACGAGGGGTGAGAGGGGGGAGGGGATTTCAAGCAAAAAAGCTTCCCAGTTCTCTTAGTTTATATCTACGACTCATTCTAACAACAATGAATACTCTTCAAAACATGAATTAATCAAATAAAAAATTGTCCATACTTCTGTATTCATGTTCGCATGTTTTCCACTGTGATGGATAGCCAAAATATTGTGGAGCGAGCTGCACGGCGAATCGTAATCGAGGGCTCTGATGGCTGAAAAGTCAGCATCGGAGTGAGGTGAGGCGAGCAGTTAGAACAGAGGCAAGTGGCACGGCGAGAGTACGGTACGGAGTACGGTACAGCGAATGATTAACAGCTGATTTTTAACATTATGAAACATAATTATGATCATGTTCGTTGAAAGGCAGATGTTCGGAAGAATGCACGGTTTGCTGCGCGGTCGAGGTTCGGTTCGGCATGTGTGGGTGCACCTTTAGTTGTTACAGGACATTTATACAGATCATTCATACAGAGAGATGCGAGTAATTCCTTATTTTGATCCGAGTGGTTATCATAATACAGTAGTCAGGGTCACTGCAATCGAAATTTTTTTATTCTGTACGGTAGCTAATAAATTTCATACTTATTGATTGTCCATAATGTATCCAGTGTCCATAATGGAGAAATTGAACTACTCCAAAATTAATAGCTCACTGGTCCCTGATAGATTTATAGTATTCCTGGTGATTGAGCCTGTCTTTTTCAGCATTGTCTATTAATAATAAAGCTTAATTTACAACTAGCTTACCCAGCGAACTTTGTACCGCCAATGGATCTCATGTTACACTTGACTTTATTTGGTGAATCATGAAATTTATCTGACAATCAACATGTTCATTTACATCTCAATACGGACTTCCTATGTGCTTAGTCATGCAGCATTCATTATTCCGAAAACAATCGAGTAATGATTGAGAGCTCGACGAGAGCGGTCGTATCGGAGTGGTTGCTGAGTCAGCTGTGCAAAGTTAAACGTCCGTAACAAAATATTCGTGCTAGTGAACCGTGCTGTAGTGAATATTTTATTTGAAGATTTAAAAATGTCTTGTTTTATTTGCTCTAAATACGTTCGGTATTAGGTGAGCTGATTCATGTGTCGACTGTGAACGAATTTTCATATAGGATGTGTGAAAATGACCAAGGACGATGCGGACTTAAAGAAAAAACAAACACATTGGAGATGTAGCAGCTGTTCCTCTACACGTCGCAAAAGTATGGTGGTGAAATCGACAACAGGAAACAAGGACGTGACTCTCCAAGAACTCGCAGGAGTTCTTGAGGTAATTGCAGGAAATCAGACGTCGATGAAGGAGAATATTAAGAATGGAGTTGGAGCTTGGGAAATCATTGAATCATGTCATCAGGCGATTAACGACATAAATAAGAAGTTTGATGAACAAAACAAGAAAATTAGCACATGCCTCATCAACATCGATAAGCTTTCAACGAAGTAGCTAGCCTCAGGAAAGAAATGCAGAACTGAAGGAACGCGTCGAGGATATGGAACAATACTCAAGATCGAACATGCTGGAAATAAAGGTATACCCAAAAAACGGATGAAGATGTAACAACGAAATGACATTTGTCACAGACTTAAACAACGAAATGAAAACCTACCTCCACCAATCGTTGTCAAGTTCGTTCGTAGAACAGACAAACAAGTAATATTGAATATAAAGGAAAGTTACGAGGCAGTTTTCTACAAAGCAGATGGGAGAAACAACGGACCATCCAGTCTATGTGAATGAAAGTCTAGCACCTACGCGAAGAAGGATTTTCACCATGGCGAGAGAGATCTTCAAAGAGGCGACATGAAATACCTATGGATCAAGGAAGGGAGATTCTAGCTAGGAAAGAAGACGGAACACCAGTTATTGAACTCAAGAACAGTGAACAAGTGGAGAAAGTTCAGCGTGATAAGTGCATCTAAGCAGCAGGTAACCAAGAAAATAACAGTGTCAGTACCGTAAATAAAAGTCATCAGAGATAAGTAACAGAGAAACACATAATTATTCATCAAAATATACGCAGTGTGCGAAGTATTCGATTTATTCTTAGTGCAAATGAGGAAATTAGAAAACAACCCGCTAATAATAGTCTTGTCAGAATATGGATACTAGAGAATGAATAGACTTATATCATAGAGGGCTATTCCGTACATGGTAATTTCAATCATAACTACAGAGCAGGAGGAACTTTGGTTTATATAAGCAGTGAGATAACGTTCAAAACAAAGACAATAGTTTTTATTTCAGCGGACTGTGTACATTATCTTGTTCATATAATTTTGAATTTCAGTTGTTGGCTGCTTACAGGTTGCAATCAACTCACCCAAAATATTTCTTAACGAATTAACCTTGTACTTAGAAGAAATATTTAATATTAACGAAAACAATGAGGTCCTTTCTTTTTCACGGGAGATATAATATAGATCTTTTCAGAACACCAGAATTATTGACGATTAAATATTTAATGAATAGTTTGGATTTGAATCACTCAATACTGATTACACTCATAGGTCCCGATTTTCCAACTCTTTAATAGATCATCTTTACTTAAAACCGGCAAAATAGAACAAAACTGAATAAAATTAATCTAATTCCAGAAATACTACATTTAGATATAACTGATCACAGTACAATCATACTTAAAGTTGAAGGATTGAAGAGATCCAACGAAGAAGCAGATACAAATTATAAAAAATATGCCTAATCAATTACCGGAAGTTGAATATATTTTATCATCGATTGATTGGGATAGAGAAATACCAGCAGTATCAGTTGATGAGGATGGGAAAATTTCATTGACATTTTAAAAAGCGCTATCAAAGATTCACAAGAAAATCTTCTTTTAGAAAATAACTTGACACAGAAATATAGGTCGCCATGGATAAATAGTTATCTGATCAAGCAAATAAACTTAAGAAATGAGTTATACAAGAATGTTATCAACAACCTAATAATGACGACTTAAAACAAATATACATAATTCAAAAATAACTTACGTAATGAACTGAGAGAAAGAAAACAATATATTATTCAAAACTGTTTAGAGAAAGCCAGGGAACATTAGAAAGACGTGGAAACAATTGACGCGTGAATAGGATTGAAAAAAAATAAAGAACCACTAAAACTGATTGTTGATGAGCAGGGAAATAGCATACATGATAGTAATAATATTTCTAATTCGTTTAATTCTTATTTCTAAAGTTGTGAATAAATGGAATGATGAATTAGAACAAACACATTGCAAACCAGGGAAGAGTCTGCTAGAATATCAAAAATAAGGTTCCATACAATTCACCAACAAATTCAATTCTTCTCCACCCACAAATCCGGAGGAAGTAGCAAGTACAATAAGAAATTGAAAAATAAATCTTCGCCAGGTGTAGATGGGATAAGCACAAGCATGATTAAAAAAATTACATGAATTATTTGAACAAATTAACCGATCTAATTAACCTGAGTATTGCCAAAGGAAAATTCCCAAGCATGTTCAAACACAGCGTAGTTATACCTATTCCAAAAAGCCAAATTGTAAAAACATAGATCAGTTCCGCCCAATTTCACTTTTACCGGTTTTTCCCAAGATTTTAGAAAAAATATCCAAGATTAGACTTGATAACTTTTATAAAAATAATAACTTTTTCAGTGATAACCAATATGGTTTCCGTGAAGGAAGAAGTACAGAAGCGGCAATTAAAAATCATTTCAAAAATAAATGACAGTTTTAGTGTTAATATAAGTGTGCAGCTCTGTTTCTTGATATATCTAAAGCATTTATGATGCAATTGATAAAAACATGCTTCTAAAAAAACTTGATTCAGGTGTAAGAGGAATTGCCAATGATTGGTTAAGATGACCTATCTAATAGGAGTCAAAGGGTCAGAATTAACGATACGTTGAGTGAACCCGGGGACATTACCATAGGTATTCCTCAAGGATCAGTGTTATCAAGTACTTTATTCTGGTCTTATTAACGATTTGACGGATGGTGACTTACAGGGAAGATTACATCTTTTGCAGACGATACAGTTATATTTATTCGGCCAAAACAAATCAAGAACTTAAAAATAAATAATAGAAATGGATCTTAAGCACCTTAGGTGGTGGTTTTGCGAAAATAAAATAGCTATCAACACAGACAAATCTAATATAATACAATTAATTCTTCAAAACACGGATCAGGAGTTAACTAGTATTTACTTCCATAAATTAGTGTGCGCAACAGGTGAATAATATATTGTGTAACTGTGAAACTATTAAAACAAGCACGTACAGTAAATATCTGGGCCTCATATTGGATAGTAGGCTCACTTGGTCGATCATGTACAGAAGATGAAAAATGAGTTGTTTACATAAGGAAGTTCTATTACCTCAAACAGTTATGTCCAAAAGAAGTATTGTTACAATTATACCATGCAATTATTGGTTCTAGAATAAATTATGGAATAATTGTTATAGGAGTGCATACAATGTTCATATTAAACCTGTGATTACTGGTCAGAAACATATATTAAAAAAATTTGTAATAAACCTAAACAATATAGTTCAATGATGCTCTTCAGAGAACTATCAATATTATCAGTGAGACATTCTTTTCTATTCAAAGCATTGCTGGATTTAGCTGAAAATAATTTCGATATTTAACAGATGAGAGAAAGAATAAACCTCAGGAATTCACAGGACATTAACCTCCCAAAACCAAGATTAGAACATTCCAGACGACACTTCAAATACATAGCTATAAAAATATTCAATTCACTTCCAGTAACAACAAGGAAAATAACGTCACGTCAGTTATTTAGAAAAGAAATCAAGAAATTCATTTTACAACTAGACAACCCGAATGATTTTTTTACTAAATTAATATAGGTCTAATTTAGTATAATTTACACATTACACGACATGAACACTGCAACAATCAAAGATCATTGAACTCACAAATCCCGTCCGGTATGCGTAAACAGTAAGACAGTATCAAATTTCAATCACTGTATCTTTCTTCAAAACGCATTCATTTATGGTATAATTACATCAGCACTTTGAAAAAAAAAACGAAACGTTAACTATGAATAAAATTGAACTAAATATGAAAAAAAACAGCAACCACTCCGTACATAGTCTAAGTTTTGTGTAAGTATGTGGTGTGTGTGTGTGTGTGTGTGTGTGTGTGTGTGTGTGTGTTGTGTGTGTGTGTGTTGTGTTGTGTGTGGTGTGTGTGTGTGTGTGTGTGTGTGGTGTGTGTGGTGTGTGTGTGTGTGTGTGTGTGTGTGTGTGTGTGTGTGTGTGGGTGTGTGTGTGTGTGTTGTGTGTGTGTGTGTGTGTGTGAGAATAAAGAAAGAATATTATTCTTCTCAATCAATTGGTAGTAATATCTATCAGTAAAGTTTTCAAAAAAAGGTTATATCAGTGTTTCAAAGAAAAATATTCAATGTTTTCATAGCTGTAGATTGTCGATATATGGTCCAGGAAATATGCGATGTACGATGAATCAGACAGAATTCCATATTCTTTCCATTTTAGGATGAATATAAGCTAAGCTAAATTCAAAGAATTGTAAATTATTCTTTCATTCTTCGGTAATAATGAATGCAATATGAATACTATACATATATACTATACAATAAATATATATACTCTCTTTCATTGGATGAATAATTTTTTTTCACATTTTCCAGTTTCTCAATGATAGGGGAGTGATAATTATTTGTATAGGTCTTCCAAGGAACCATTATCAACAGCTGGTACCAATCAACTACACTTCAACTCCAAACTACCGTTTTAATACCAGTACACAATAATTTATCACAGGGTGATATGTTTATCACAGCTGGTAACTTTAATAAATAGCTGCTAAATCATATTATCATATTATCACAATATGATCTTGAATCATGATCATCTTGTCGTTCTTCAGTAGCCGCTCGGCCTAAAATTTCGAGAACATATGTCTGTAAAATGGATTAATAAATAATATTATTAGCCCCCTATAAAAATTTCTCTTCAGAAACCATCCCCAATATTCACACAACATATTCCAAAGTTTCATGCCGTTATGTCAGTAGTTTTCAAGTCTACAGGGAACAAACAAACAAACACACAAACAGACATTCATTTTTTTATAAATAGATTTCCATTCGGCTCAAACAAAAGCCTCTCTAAATGAAAGTAGAATGATTAGGATTCAGTTCTGTTGTTTAAACATTTTTTCAAATCACTTTAAAAAAGTTCATGTAGTACCTACTATTGTGTTTGAGACACTTCTGGCGCTATCATAGTTTCACCACTATTCTGTTTCACAGTCCTATCTCTCGCAGTCGTCAACTATATCTATAATAATTAAATAAAGTAAAGAGCTGGCTTATGCACGTACGGGATAGGAAAATTATGTTCGCCCCACTTGGATGTAATGAGCTGGTTTTCGTGCGTCATATGGAGGCCGAAAATGATTGTTTTCTGACCAGGCCGGTAAAATTTTTACGGCCCTAGGGCTGTAAAATAACCTTGAAGTCAGCTGATTCTGATTCGATGTGAACGTGTTTACAAAATAAGTTATGAAACGGAATCAGTTTATGCTTCTAGAATTGAATAAGTATTCTGCAATAAGATACTATCATTTTATTTGGATGAATAAAATACAGATAGATATATTATAAACTATTCAAATTCGATTTTCAGAGTATAATAGAATCTAACCTCAAACCTGCGTTTAATCGTACTGCGTTAATCGTTCATCACGAAGCCTGGTGGATAATTTTGGAACTACTTGGGCAATATCCATGGTGCTGAACGTTTTTACAAATAGTTTATGTAACGGAATAAGTTTATGCTTTTAGAATTGAATTAGTATTCTGCAATAATATACTATCATTTTATTTGGATGAATGAAATACAGAAAAGTTATAATATTATAAACTATTCAAATTCGATTTTCAGAGTATGATAGAACTTCTAATCTAAACTTCCGAAGTCAACGACAACAAGCATTGTTGACGTTGACATTCAGATTGGCCAAATTTCAAGTGTGCTAAAACAGCTGATCAAAATCTTTTCATTTTTTGTGTTTATCATTCAAGAATCAAAACATTTATAATATATCATCTTATTGTCATTTGGAAGAATAAAAAGTATAAACTCACCTCTTACATAATTGAAGATTGTTGACGTTGACATTCAGATTGGCCAAATTCAAGTGTGCTAAAACAGCTGATCAAAATCTTTTCATTTTTTGTGTTTATCATTCAAGAATCAAAACATTTATAATATATCATCTTATTGTCATTTGGAAGAATAAAAAGTATAAACTCAACCTCTTACATAATTGAACATAATCTTTTAGGTTATTTAGACAAATCAGAATAAAAAATAAAAATACTTGGACAATTTCCTGATATTCAGATTACCTCAGATTTGCTAGAGCTATGACCTTCCTGTTTTGCTTTCAGAAGTGCCTAATAAACAATTATTCTCATATTTATATTGTTATTTTTCCGTGTGGCGAAAAATAACGTTCTCACCATGGGCAAAAATGTTTTTCCGGCTCTCAATCTTTTCTAGTCCTCGGCCTACGGCCTCGGACTTGAAAACCGATTTCGAGCCGGAAAAGTCTCATTTTCGGCCCTAGGTGCGAAATATACTATTTCCCAGTTACCTTGAAAAGTGACGATCCCGCTGTGATTACAGAACGCAAAGATTCACTTTTCCGCTCTAGTGCGGGAAAAATCTTTTCTGCACTCCAGATTGCAACATGGCAACACAAAATAGTTGGGGGTTAAATGGAGGATTAGTGCACGAAAACGAAAATTAAGTTGGTAACAATTACTGTGGTTAGATTTAGATGAGAATCATTTCAATGGCTACCCTACATTTATGATAAAATCCCAATCTAGAAATCCAAAACAAGAATAATGTCATCTAAATCATAACTAAATAATCATCATTTACGAATTCTCATCATTTAATAATAAATAATAGTTCTTTTCTATTGATAATAATATCAATATAATTATATTATTTCAACTGCAAGAAGTGAGAAAAGTAGCAATATACATTATAAAATTCGAATTTTGAGGTTAAATGATTACTGTTCGATATCATATAAATAGAAATAATAAAAACATAACAATACTACAATAATATTCTCTGTTGTCGTTATTTTTAAAAATATTTCTCAGTTTACATGAGCATTTTTCTCGGTAATTTGAGCAAAAGTCTAAATTTCTGAATTCGTGTTTCAGTAATTTTTTAGCTGGATGAAACAAACTTAGTACGATTCTTCCCGCTGGTCGCGCGTTGTCGGTTCAGCCATCTTGTTGTGTTCAGCCATTTTGCAGCTCATTTCAGCCACAAGTGCTGGCGTGTATGTGAATGTGAATTTTTTGTTCTATGTGTATTTTTTCTGATTCTGAATGAATAAAATTTGGCTGAGAATTTTCAACTTCAATTAGATTATTAATTTTTAAATGAGTTAAGGGTTATTAATAACAGCATTCACACACCCAAACATTTGATGGATTTCAGCCATCATTTTACCCCATAATTATTCATTTTTCATATTCAATGGTAACTGTAGGAAAAGTTTAATGTGAAATACGTGAGCAAAGTTCCTCTGCTGCACTCAAGAAGCCATTCCGCCCTCGCTACGGCTCGGGCGTAAACGTTTCTTTCGGTGCAGCAAACTGTCACTTTGCACACTAGTTGCACAAATAACTATTGACGCATCATCACGTCTGAACTACTGGACTAATTAGCTTGAAATTTTGCTTATAGATTCTTAATTACCAAGGATGGTTATAGGCCTATTCTCAATTCTTCAAAATTTCATTACATCAAGTTTCATTTTGTCAAGTTTTAAAATAGATCCTGCGAAGCACGGGTTCTTGCTAGTTCACTATGAAGAGATAGCAGACCTCATGTGTGTCTCCAGCGTTATTGCCCTGTCACCAGCTGGCTCAAAATCTTGAATAGTAGACTTGAGATGCGCGGGAACACTAGCGTCAGGTGATCAATTTTCATAAAACGGCAAGGAAAGGTGTGTGAGTGCGCCACACCAGATTTTCGTGAAGCTATTATGATGTTAGTGTTCTCTTAGGCTAGTTCCACACTCATTCGGTTCGTTTCGTTTTTGGCGAATTCCGATAAGGTGAAACGGTAATTCGGTACCGAATAGAAAACCGCATAGAACGAACCGCACTTGACTCTAATAATTCCATCAGGTTCAATTCGTTGCTAGTTTGTCGTGCACTCTCACCCGCCCAAAACAGTAATATTAGAAAGTAGTCGACAGTTTTTGAATGAAAGACAGGATAGCAATACCATTGCTATTGAAACCTGCCATTATAACGTTGGACCTCACTATAGCAGGAATTATATTCTCACTGTTCACTGTTGTGTGCAAATCCAGCTCCATCGAAAGTTTTACCTGTATTTTCTCTCCGATATTTTATGTTTTCAATATTACCTGATAGATAAGAAACATTCAAAAAAATTATTAGG
>NW_024094214.1:0-10707 GCF_014356525.2 Nilaparvata lugens
TCCTTTACAGCATAGTGTGGGGAAAATAACATCTCATACGTGGTGAACAAATATGAAATGTAATTTTTTTCATTCTTCCTGTGGTGGAGGAAAAAAGGAACATATTGTTGTGCATAGGCTAATGTTGATTAACACTTTGTAATGAATACTATAGTATATGTAGATTAGTCCGATCTATTCTACATCCTATTATAGCACATTCAATTATAGTTTTCTCAATAGGGGAAAGCACTTAAAAAAAGCGCCACCATTCCTTTTACAGCATAGTGTGGGGAAAATGACATCTCATACGAACAAATATAAATGTAATTTTTTTTCATTCTTCCTGTGGTGGAGGAAAACAAGGAACATAGTTTAATTTGTACCAAACGCTAGTAGTGTGTTTGAGAGTTTAGCGCTAGTAGGGGTTTGAGAGTTTAGCGCTAGTAGTGTAGTTTGGAGATTTTAAAGATTTTAAATGTGGGGATATTTTTAATATGCAAATTAGCAGGTGTTAACTGGGGCAGCAGATGTCAGTTAACACCTGCTAAAACAAAGATGGCCGCCGCTGGGGAACTGTTGGGGACACCTGCTTCCTATTGGTGGGGGCACTAGGGAGGGGGACGCCATTTTGAACACACCCATGCTGGGTAGGGGAGATGGACACCTGCTACAATGGCCTCTTCCTATTGGTTGGGGTGGTGGGGGCACGACGCCATTTTGAACACGCCCCTTGCTTCCTATTGGCTGGGGGCGGGGACAAAATGGCCGACTGGGGCTGGGGGGGTGGAGGGGGCGGTACCAAAATGGCTGACTAGGGCAGGGGGGGTGGAGGGGGAATGGCTGACAGTGGCAGGGGGGGTGGAGGGGGCTGGCCACGCCCCTTCATTCCTATTGCTGGGGGCAGTGGGCCAAAATGGCCGACTGGGGCTGGGGGGGGCGGGGGGAGGCCACACCCCTCGATTTCTATTGGATAGGCAGCTCTCTCAAAACTCCACTACTAGTATCATATAATGTATGTGTTACATACGTCTTCGTATAACGTACTATGTCTCTACATGGGAATTAATATTTTTAATAATCTTAATAGAATAGACAAAGATATTTGCAACTCTAAGCTACTTGGATGTAATTAATTAAACAGAATTGCGTCGAACTTGAAAGTCTCTATAATCTATTAAATATTTGAAGGGAGAATGTGGAATGTAAATGGAGGCGAGTGAAGCGAGCCGACTCTTTGTGTGTCATACCTCTTTCTTTAACAAGCAATACTTATTTTTCCAATACTTCCAAATATATCATGATGCCATAATGTGAGCATAGTGTAATAAATTGTATTTGTGGAAAAATTGATGGATTCTCCAAACATTTTGATTGCAATGCCAATAGGGCTAGTCCCATATTGATACGCGACGCGGCGGGACACGAGTCTGCTAGATGAGATAATATTTTTTTATGATCATAATATTGTAATTTCCACAATGAGACAAAGTTCATTATAAATCAATATGAGACAAAGCTTCATTATAAAATAATGAAAATTACTTTATAATATGATGTTAACTCATATAGCAGACTGGGGTTACATCATGTCACATCGCGTGTCGTCGCAATATGTGACCAACCTAGAAGTTAGGTTTCAAATCTTGGTTTTTTATAAAGTTTATAAGTTAATAAGTGTATACATTAACCAGGTTCAGAAATCTACAACCCCTCTTCTATAGTGCGTACAGACTTACGCGCCACAATCACGCGTATTTCGCTTTTCATCAGCTCTATATCTTCTGCATTTGTACAGAAAAAGTAAAATACAGATATAATAGGCATAATATTAGCTGATGAAAAGAGAATACGCATTTCGTGGCGCATAACCTGTACGCACCTTCACATGAACAGTTCTCACTCTTGAATGTTCCCCTGTCAAGAATAACTTATGCTGCATACCTGAGATAAACTGATATTTGTATGATGTAGCGCACCTTAATATAATAGCCATGAATATAATATCTGATTCACAAATAAGGTCCATATGTTCTTACGTGACTGTGTTTTTGATATAAATTGTATTTGGTGAATACCAACCTATGTAGGTAATCATTAGCCTAATTATTGAATATTTAATATTTCACTTCTGGCCCCTCCCACAGCAATAAATAAATCCTGGCTATGTCTTCAACCCTCAACTGACAATAAGAGTAAAGATAAAGAAAAAATAGAATTGGATTGTTTTCAACTGTTGCATTATTTCACAGAAACTTGAATTTATATTGTTTTATTTTTTACAATAAAAAATTTTATTTTTATGTTACAAAGACTAAAAGCTCAGAAGCTTAGGCGTGGATAATATCGTACAGGACGACAGTTCTGGAGACTTTTTTTAATAACAGATTTTTCTGGCGATTTGAGCCCTGAATAATTTGTACTGATTACTAAAATATTATAATTGATATTATTGATTCACAGCCAAGTATAGATATTCAGTTATAATAAACCAGTGTGTACGGTTAGTGGTTTTGGGTACGAATTAAAATGGCTGGTGCATTGAAAAAGGAGCTTAATGTGGATTATTCATGATATTAGATAATGGTGATGAGTACAGTAGTAACGTTTTATCTGTTCTTATTACCATTATTCATAATGGTGGTTATTTATAATAATAGTTTGATTATCTGTTTCCCAAAACTGTCTAGTCCTCAGTCAACCTATACACAATACTACTAAATTTCAAATTTTTGCTTATTGATTTTCGAAAAAAGCTTAGAAAACGTAGAAATAGTGACAAGCACTGAACACTAATGAATGATCAGTTTTCAGGAATAACCATTTTCAACTACAATATAGGAGAAAGTATTTTGATGGGAATTCCCTTACATAATCCAGATGCATTGGAATCCTGGTGATAGTTTGTTCATAATATACTGAAAATGTATTGATCTCTAATGAATTTTCTACAAGCTCAGTTTTTACCAAATAAATTTTTCAAATTGAAGATCTTGTAAAGTTGATACAATCAGAATCCCGTGAAAACTGTGCTATACAAAATTCATAGTTTATAATAACTTTTTCCAAATTTTGGACGCATTTTGAATGCGTTTTATTGAAAAAACTATGCTTGTACAAAGTTAAAGCTTCACAACATATTCTGACAACGTGAAGTTTGAAGTTTCTTTTCATTTTTTCTAAAATATTTCGACACCTGTGCACTACAAGTTCACAGAGCGTTAGGAACCTGTACCTTTGGTGTTATTTTGTAGCATCAATATATTCAATATAATCATGATAATATCATTCTAGAATGATGTTTAAAAATGCATAGAACAATGATAAACAGAAAATAGACGATAATATAAATGAATGAATTTATTTCTAGTTAAAAAATATCAAAACATCCAGTAGAAATTAATTCATTAAGAAAGATATAGTAATAGTAATTCTATAATATTATAAAGTATAGAATTGGCTTACACACAAATGGGATGGGAAATTCGCGAATGAGGCATTCGCGTGAGAACTACTCAACTGATTCACTTGAAATTTTGTACGATGATTCTTGATTTACTGAGGAAGATTATGTTTTATTCCTACCTACATCATGTTTGTTAATTAATGAGTAATAAAAACAAATTTATTTATTCTGTGATACAAAGTAATATGTGGATGAAAGAGCCAATCGAATCGTTTTATTATGATTGTCCATATCTACAATTGTATATGTTCAATATCAAAACCTAAATTCAATCTAAACCACTATTCAGTGCTTAAAAATACCCTTGCGGAGTATGGTTTAACTGCTGGTATTATTATATTTATGATTATAATTATTCTATGAGTCTAGTTCAAGCAGCATAATTATTCAAGGTTTATTGATGATAATAAACTGGGCTTCTGTATATGGCACAAAAAAACTGAAATCCATTCGAAGACAAAATTTAGATTCTATCATTTTAGATTATTTTAGATTATTTTGGATTATATTTAGATGTATTCCAACGCTGGTGAACAGTGAGTAATAAAATAACTGTTGTAGCTTATAATATTGTTTAATTATTATTAAATAGTATAATATATATAAAAATAATATTGTTCAATTATTATTCTAGAAGAATCGCAAAGCATAGATTTGTAGAGAGAAGAATAAAAAGAATTGATTTATGTAGGTACTGAAATTCCAATTTCCAATACAGTTTATCAATATAGATGTAATAACGACATGATAGTCATTATTCAATAACATTCCTAATTAGCCAGATATAATCGATTATATCTGTATAATCGGTATTTACTCACTGTTCACCAGCGTTGAAATACATAATAAATATAAGCTCTTGTTCTATAATGAAAGTTGTTCTATAAAAAAAATATTTATTTATGTCAAGTGAATAGTAAGGAGAGTAGGTGAACAAGAGTGTGAGAGAGAAGTACTGTATAGAAGTGTGTGCTTGTGTGAGAAAGAAGGAATGTATAGGATTGATTGAAAGATACATTGACAGAGCATCAGGTACGCGCGCGCGCGCGCGCAGAATTATTATTTTTTCCTTATAATATTACTATTGTGTATGGTGTTCTATGAGAGAGAACGAGTGAGAGTGAATGTCGAGAGAGAATGATTGTACTGAGCGAGCGGTGGGAGGGGAGCACATGTGTGAGAAAGAGGGAATGTATATGATTGAGAGGAAGAAACTTTGACAGAGCAAAGTCTTCTATGAGAGAGAATGAGTGGGAGTGAGGTTTGAGCATGGTGTCGAGAGAGAAAAAGGGTATTGAGCAAGCGGAGGGAGCGGAGTTGTGGGGAGAGAAATACCCCTCAATGACGTCATAGTTAGGATAGGATAGGTGTGACGTCATTTACGCGTGACGTCATTCATGGGCGTTCTGTACATAGTGGGCGATCTCCGCATACGACAACGGAGCGAACTTCAATACATAACCTCAAATCAAGTTCAGTCTGAATAAATGGCGCGAACAGTCAGACCCACGGGAGTGAACTATTATACTCCATTACACGAACGCCATCACATGGTAGGTCTGTGGAGCAACTAAAGATGCTTGGACCAACTTACTCGAACAGACCAACACGAGTTGTACACATTTATACAAACGACCCACTTTGTGTTAAGGAATGAACCTATATATATATATATATATTATATATACATATATATATATATATATATGGTACTTATCCTATGTGTTGAGGAATTGAAATAAATTGCACACCATAAACCTTTGATACATATATTAACAAATATTGCAAAAATAGATCAGGGCAAAAAATATAAAAAGCGATAAAAAATATATAATATAAAAATAGAACAATAATCGAAATCAGTAAACTATCACAGGCTAAATACTATTCTCTAAATTATAGCACGAAACGTTACCATGTGCTTTTATCTTTTAATCATATGCATCCTTTTGTATGTAGCTGCGATATAAGCTTGCTAATACTTGTCGACTTGGACAATTCTATTAAAAATAGGTTCCTTAAAATCAACTTGGTAAATTGGCAACCAATAATTCAAATATATATATTAAATTCTCTATTATGTATTCTCTGAATATGTATTAATAGCCTAGATTTTATACTTCTTTGATTTATTAGAATTTTCTGAAATGTACTGACTCATTATTCCTCTAATAAAATACCTTTAATACTATATTTACTTGCGCAAGTATTTTTTTATTAAATTCTTAATTTATAAGAAAACCCTTTCGACGAGCTAGCTTGATTATTAGGTAATTTCGAAGCACTGAGGGCGCCCGTCACTAATTCAATATTTCTCACTCACGTGTCGAAATCTTCTTATGAGCCGCTGATGTCGATCCAACTCCTGGTGGTCCTGGACTATGGTAGCCGGAGTCGTCTCTTCCAGGGGTTACAAAAATTATTTAAAAATGAAAATGACTTCTGCTTTACAAGAGCATCACAAAGTCTTATAAGAAATTTAATAATTCAAACTAACTTTAGCTTTTTACAAGTTATAGCAAGGTATTACGCTCTATAATATTTAGGGACCTCTCATGGTGGCATTTGGCAGGCGAGTGTTGTTTCTCCTTTCTCAATTTTACAATTCTTACTTCCGACTTTCAAATTTACATAAAATTTGAATATCCTAGTCCTCCGCCATTTAAGGTTCAAATAGACCGTACTAAAATATTAAATTATTACTTATGTTGTATGTTTAATAATTTCTTCGCCTTCGGGCCATATCCATAACATAGACTATAAACAATTTTATACAAATCTAATCATTTATAGAAATATATAAATATTTTTGAATTGGCATACTATTGCCGCCTATTAACTGCCATTATGTGATTGGTGCATGCAAATTGTTTCAGTATTCATGCGCTTGGTACCTCCTATTTCCTGGATACATTTAATTTTTTTATTAGGTTTTTTAAGTATGCCCTCTACATGCTAGTTAATTTTCTATATATTACTATTTATTTCATGCATCATAATAGTTAGCCACGTGACCTTTTGTTCTTCCAAATTGCATACCGTTTTGCCGCAATAGATCTCTGCCAAGGGGTTTGGTCAGATTCTACGTTGCATGGCTCGGTCGATCGTTAGGTCGCCGATCACTAATGTTTATGCTTAACCTCAATCTTCAATATTTCATATAATATTATATATTAGCAAAAAATTATTTCAATTCCTTTTAGGCTATTGTACCGTTTAGCCAGAACAAGCTGATGCTATCTAATCTTTATGTTATCTCTTTGGCAATATTAGCCAGTTACTTTACTCAGACCTATTAATACTTCAGCTAGGGATTTTCATATCTACCCAAATTTTAAATATGTTACACGTGCCCCTGGATTTGAATTCAAAATATTTGAGAATCACAATGTTTTTAATGAAAATCCACCCTTCAATACATCGATTTATTCCATACTTTGTTTACAAATTATACTCTCAAATTTTCATCATAGTTCGCAGATCTATCTGCTGCGCCTCCCTTAGACCTCTATCAATACAATAACAATTCTCCTTATCAACACAAAAAAAAAAATCGTAAATATAATCTCCTAGACACATTCCTCCTTACAACACTTAGAACATAGTATTTTTAAATTTGCCGCTCGCAAGGCCACCAACCTAACTACACACATTTCTTGATTCTATCATAATTGATTCCTTTCAAACAATAATTTCGATGTACAAATTTTCTGGGGCTTTATTTTATTGTAATTCCTAGGTCTTAATATAATAATTTTCTATACATCGGGTACAATTCTTTTCTTTTGCTCATGGTTCTTTGGCTTCAGGTAACTAGCATTCATTTTAGGTTTTTTTAGGTAACAAACATGGCATAACTAACGGTATAAATATAAAACATAAATAAATATATTAACATTGATAATATAATAAATAACAGTAATAAATAACATTTTTGGGTTACAATGCTTTTCTTTTCATAATCATATGTTGAGCGCTACATTTGATTCAGGTGGCTTTGCTCAGCTGGTTGATGGCTCTACATTCATACTGCTTACGTCAGAACTTGCTGTCGAATCTCACAATTAACCTAACTGCTACATTTTTTCCTTTTAAAGGTAATTAACAAATTTTAATATACTATCCCCGCTTGTGTCCTTTTTTATTTGATGTATATTATTTAATTACATAATTAAAAATTATTCTTTTGCTTGTTGCAGGCTTTGGACAGTTGGGAGAAATCGAAAATCTGATTTGTTGACACGAGGTGCTTCATCAATATTAATTTATTAAGAAAGGTCAGTAATTGGCTTGATAGTGGTGTTTTCCTTTGACTTCTTATCATATTATTTCAAATTCGACGATATAGCATGTAGGAATTTCGGCTTTCCCGTATCTTTTGGCTTTCTGCTTGTAGCTATATGTAGGCGGTTGGTTATCTGCTGTTGATTGTTGAGGTTATCCTATATAATCTATCCTTCATAAATTTAAAGCCCTTGTATCTTGTGTATTCTTTTAACAATTCTTACTTCATTTATGATAATTCCCTTCAATCTGTTCTTTTTCCAATCATCCTGTAGCCTAATTCATCTTTCCTCTTATTTTCATCTAATATTCTTGATCTCGGTTCATTATAACTCATTATGCTCAAGACAATAAAATTTTATAATATTACCTTTCCCATCATAAATAATAGATTCTTTTAATAACAACAACATAATATTTTCCATCATATCTACAACACAATCTTTTATTAATATCACAGCCGTTATAACAAACATTAAACACCATATCCAAACATTTATCATCTTTTCAATAGTATAATCTCTAATCATATAGCCAGGTACTTCCATTTTATTTATATTATTTTTTAATTCCTCCAATCTTATTAGCCACCGTCTGTTCTTTATTAATCTCCATGAGTAATCCATTTCCTTGTTGCCCATGCACGAATCCATAGTAGTCCTATCAGTTCCATTTTTAATCCATTCCTTGGCCCATTATTCCGGTCACATCGCTGATCATAGCCTTTGAAGCGTATGTGCCGTGGATGCATGCCGTCGGTCCCTCCTGTCCTCCTCGGTGTCGGTCCGGTGTCCTCTGTTGCCTCTTGAAGCGTGCATGCGGCCAGTATGCGCGCGCGCGGTTCCTCCTTTGTCGCTTCTTCCGCCTCCGGGCCTTGTGGTGCATGTTCTTCTTTTCCCGAATGCCGTCCTCTCGCTCTTGATGTCGGTGGGTGTCCTCGGGCGCCTCCGTCTCCGGGCCTTGCGGTGGGCGCTCCTCTTCTCCTGATGCCGTCCTCTCGGTCTTCCATCTTGGGGTCCTTTGTCTGCTTCGGTGGGGTCGATGATGCGGTGCGTAGGTCCTGTGCGCGGATCTGATACATTTTCAATTTGTTCTATATTCACCAACTCCTTAATTATAGCATGATCCTGGTGGCTGTTTATATTTAGTAGGGACTCTTCGGTGGCGGGTTGCTCTTCGGTGGGGAACAGAATACTTAATATGGGTGATGTTTGCGGCTGGTTTTTGGTGGTATATATCTGGTGTTGGTTTCTGTGTTCTTTGTTGGTTTAATCCTGTTGCATGCGCTAATGTATAATTTGTGCTTACTTGTTGAGGTGGCGGTTTGTAATTTCTGTTGTAATTATTCTGAGTGTAACCATTATTTGAGTTTAATCGATCACGGCCATCATAGTAATTCCTGCGGTTGCTCTGATGGGCGTAATGATTAGTTGTGCGATTTTGAAAATTTTCATTATTCCAGTTACTATTTTGCTTGTGCTCATAGCGGCGTTCAAATTGAGGGGCAGATCGGGAGCGATCATATGATACCGGTTCATAATTTTGGCTGGTATACTGATTACTTTTTGAGTTATGTTGATTCCGTGTGTATCTTTGGTCTGATCGGTGGTTTGACATTACCATCACAGACTGTATGCCATATAGATGATTTATTAGCTGTTTGCAATCAGTAATGGTTTGTGTGGCGAGTGTCCATTCTAACTTGATACGGTAGTTTCTTCAGAATAATACTTGCTAATGCCGATTCGTTAATGGGCTCACTCAATTGAGAATTTTTGAACTGTAGGGTAGTGATGAAAGTGATACATGCACCGTCTAAGTTAGGGTTGAAATCGCATGATATGATGTCCGCTAGCACGTCCAACTGTTTACTTCTGCTCCAATACTGTTCCAGGAAGACAGCTACAAACTCATCCAATGATGTAATTCATGAGCTCTACTCCGAAAGAACATCAGGGGTTCGCCAATTAATGAACTAGTCAAACGAAGACGCCACATGCTCCAAGAGGTAGGTGCAAGAGTTTGTACTAATTTTATCTGATCAATGAATGGTTGAGGTTGCAAATGGCGATCAGTATTATCAAATTTACCCAGTCCTTGCAATATACTATGTGAGTTGATGTTATCTGCTTGAATTCCTTGAGGTCGTTATTGGATATAATTTTCTAATGCTGTTATTTTCTCCTGTGCCATCTGCCATTGACTATTATGTGTAATTTTATTAGCATTTACTTCTTGATCTAATTGAGTCAGAGTGGATTTTTGAATTAGTAGAGTTCCGTTTAAAGCCTTACAGGTTCTGTGTTCTGATTGATACTACCTTGCAGTTGGTTCATTTTTGTGGACATATTAATCTGTTTATTTTGTATATCTTTAATACTGTTAATATTTTTATCAACTGTAGTTGTTAAATTTTGATTGGCAACAGTAATTTGTTTGTTGATTTCTTGATGGCAATCAGCCTTAATGTTAGTTGTTAAATCCTGAATAGGTATAGTGATTTGTGTGGTTAAGTTATCTATCCTTTCGTTTAGTTCACAGGTAACCGTATCCAACCTTTCTGATAATCCTGCCGTAACTTTATCCTGAATTTCCCTCTGTAGATTTATCATTGCTTTTAATTCTTCTCTATGATTCTCTACTTTACTCTCATAGTATCTAACCGCCGTTCTACTGATTGTATGGCGTCTGCTGTCTCTTTCATGCCCTGTTCCACTGTTTGCTTATTTGCCTCTTTTATTGCCGCATTCTCTTTTTTAATTTCCTGCATCATGTTATCCATTGTGTTTTGTAACATAATATTGAACATACTGCTAGTTTGTTCCATTATTACCCTTTTAAATGGATCTAGCTCTGTGACTGAAAATATACTTTGTTTTTCAGATGTGACTCGGCCTCTGGAGATGCGGGTTCTGCAGGCTGCTCCTCGCCCCCTTCGAAGTTGATCTCTGCTATCCGTTGATTCAATGGTATGTCAG
>NW_024094215.1:0-10751 GCF_014356525.2 Nilaparvata lugens
CCCTCTCTTTCATCGTATCTTCTCTCACTCTATCTCTCTCATCCTCCCTTGATATCCATCGTTCCCTTTCTCTCATGCTCTCTTGATACTCATCCTTCCATCTCTCTCATCCTCTCATAATACTCATCTCACTCAATCTCTCTCTTTCTTTCTCACTCACACTTATCCTCTCTCGATATACATCCGTCTCACTTCGCCCAGTTTTGCAAATGTGGTCGGCATATTTCGAACAAGTTGGCGGAATAACAATTTGCAATTCGGCCGTGATCTTTACATTCTAGAGCAGCTCTGCCAATTTCTCATGAACAACCAATAATTTCATTTCGATTGTGGAGGAATTCATGTTGTAACTTGCGTAGGAACTGATACTCAGTATTCTTGAGTATAATTTATTCAATATTTTACATTCAGAGTGTTTACTGGGAACCGCATGGTTTTAAAACAGCCACAATTTTTAATTTTTTAACAAAAACTCTATTTTTCCACACAATTGTGTTCTACAAACTTGGAACTTTGAGAAAATTGCAAAAGTTAATTAGCAAAAATAACATGGCGTAGATGGCGTCCTTCCGAATGAAACATGTTTTCAAACGTTCCCTGAATTTTTTAATTCAAATTCAAATTGGTTTATTCATAAAATATTACATATTCACAAATATAGAAGTGTTATAAATGACATGAATAAATTCTCCTGCCTGGATGATTGTGTGCAGGGAGGAGTCGCAAATTATCAGACAGAGGGCAAACACTAGCAATAATAAAATAAATTACAAACTATAATAATAAAATAAATTTCAAAGAATAATAGAGAGTTTATTATAATAATGAATTTTAAAACTAAAGATAGGAAAAAAAAAAATAAAGTGTCAGCTCGACGGCGGTTAAAGGGCTGAGTTGGGAGTGATATAGCTTTATTAGCGTGGTACTGTGTGTAATATTTGAATGGTATTTTGTGTTTAGAACTAGAAATTTTCATCTATATGGAGAATGTAGAAGAGCCTCCGCAGCATCTGAACCGATGCAGAGCAGCCACCCGGTCACTCTCCGCTTGTAGACGGCAACGCTAACCCCCTCAGTAGTTGAAATCTCGGCCGGTACATTACGGTAAAGCCATGGGCTAAATGAAAACAGTTTCCAAGTTGAATTGAATTACTTAAACGGGGAAATTGAATATTTATATGCAATCTGTTTCTAGTGGGATAATATGTTGAATTTCATTGAAGACAAAGTTACTTTTTTATAAAGACAAATAAATTTTTTATAATATTAGTTACGCATTGCATATCGTCACATTGCTCGTGGAATGGCTTGGATTTTTCTTCGGGGATTCTTGAAATCTCGTGTTCACGCTGAAAAACCACGCACATTGCAAGAATTGAAGAGAAATCCAAGCCATTCAACAAGCAATGTTTCAAGATGCGATGCTTAATTTCAGGGAACGTTTGGAAACATGTATTCAATTGGAAGAACGCCATCTACGCCATGTTATTTTTGCTACTTAATTTTTGTAATTTTCTCGAAGTTTCAAGTTTCAAAATTTAAAGGGGTAAAATATTCGTAGATCACTCAATCAATCAGGCGTAATAAATAATTGTCAATGATACAATATCCCGTTAAAATTATGATAGTAGGTGAAAGACTCAGAATTAACCAATACAATCATTGATATAAAGTGAGCTCCACGTTATAATGGCAGTGCTTGTTTAGCAATGGTATAGCTATTCTTGTCTATCATTCAACAAAGCGGATAGCACTATCTCATTCTCGCTTTGCTCTGTTGCAAGATCGTCTTTCAAAAATGTAGAATTAATAATTAATTAAGTAGGCCTAACAAAATAAAATATCCCTTCTTAATTAAGCTATAAAAATTTATTAAGAAATTATTGAAAAATATAATTTCTTGCTTAATAAAATATGATTGATTATTTTAAACGAGAATGAACAGTTAATAAATATTACATCGATAAACCTTATCAGCTACCGTCTATAGAAGGCATTACAAGACAGAGGATCGGCAACGTTGTTCTCCTATCTTTCTCCACTGCCATTATAACGTGGACTTCACTTATAGTAACAGACACTCTGCAAGAATACTTCTTCTTCTATGATAAACCCAATGCATTCTGGTATCAACCCGTCTTCAAGGCTGGACCTTGAAATTTTATTTCCAAGGTTTGAGGTTATGTTAACCCAATTTTCAAATTATGTTATTTCGAACCCAAAAAACTATTTCAACCTTCCACCACCTATCATAAACTTATCAAAATAAGTGTCCATCAAGTTATAAGCATAGATAACAGTCACAGATTCAAATAATTGAATTATTTCATATAATTACTCACCAAGTCATTGATTCCCGTACTAAATTTTAACAATTTTATAACTTGGTTCTGGTATTAAAAACATATTTCACAGAAACTAACCGTTGGTAACTATCAATTATACATTGTAGACGATAATTAACCACATTTAAACCACTGAATTGTTTTTTGAAGTGAATTCATTCATAAATTATGGAAGATGCGACAGGTCAATGAACTCGCAAAGGTTACGCGTAGTAAACTGACCGATTCATCCCCATCACCCCACGATGACTATATAGTATAGAGGAGTGGTGGGGGAACTATACCCTATTGTGCGGTCCACGTTTAAAGGCAGTTGAGGAAGATAGAGGACTAGCGTTGCTGATTCTTTGCCTTGCCACTGCCTTCCTTAGAGGATAGCTGATGCCGGTATCTGATGCATAATTTTAAGTGCCGGTTGCACAGAACCAGTTAAATTTATCCGTGATTAATCCACGAAAACAATCACAGGAGGCGTTTTTGAAAAAACGGCTTCTCTGATTGGTTCTCGTGGAATTAATCAAGGTTAAAATCTACCGGCTTTTGTGCAACCGGGCCTAAGTGTTTATTCTTGTGGGATAATCTATCTATAATATAATAAAGGAATGAATTGGCATAATTATATACTTGAGGGATAGGAAATTCATGAATGACGCATGATCACGTCTGACTACGGGCTGATCAACTTGAAAATTTGCAATAAGATTCAAGATTTACCAAATAAGGTTATAGGCCTAATGTTTATTCTTCAAGATTTCAGTAGGTCAAGTTTTCAGTTACCAATATCTTAATTAGACCCTACGAGCATGGGCTACCTGCTAGTCTCATATAATATTATTAACACTGTTCCTTCTTGTTCAGAATAATCATTTATATTTTATTCTTCAAGAAATACTTTTCAATGATTAAATAATACATTTTCATGATTGAGATTATTTATTTGCGTTTCATTTAAATATAATTCTACATTGTTGAAAAACGATCCAGAACGTTGCGGCGCTAGAAGAGGATAGGGATCTGGTTTGTAGAATGCTAGACACAGATAGAAACTTAAATTTTAATCAAATACTGCCATTATAACTTGGACCTCTCTATAGATGTAACCTTATAATGAGAATTGATACTTGAGGAAACCCACTCATGTAGGTAAAAACAAGGTTTATTTATTGACCGGGCGAAGTGAGGTCTAAGATTCAAGTCGACGGTTTGGCATTTCTCTTAATGTTCAAATGTTTTTATGTTGCGCATTACGGCGAAACGCGGTAATAGTTTTCATGAAATTTGACAGGTATGTTCCTTTTTTAATTGCGCGTCGACGTATATACAAGGTTTTTGGAAATTTTGCATTTCAAGGATAATATAAAAGGAAAAGGAGCCTCCTTCATACGCCAATATAAGAGTAAAAATCAGACTATAGAATTATTCATCATAATTAAATCAGCTGACAAGTGATTTCACAGATGTGTGGAGAGAAGCCAGTCTATTGCTGTATTTCCATAAGGTCTATAGTTTCAATCAGGTACTTTTGGATGAGAATACTGTGTGAGGTGTACTGTTCACAGAACTACTAGTTTATTTTTATTTGAGATACATATGAGAGCACAAGGATAATATCCATATTTCTCTCTTAACACATAATACGAGTAAAACATTGAAAAATGCATATTTATACAAATTATAGTTTAATTATAGTTTAACGCAACTATTTCATCGATCTTTCAATGAATAACTAAAAAATTTTAAATATGTGAGAGCATGAATTTATGTGACATTTTTATAACATGGAGAATCTTTCATTCAAAGGAAGGAATCAGCGGATAGTCGGGAAATTTAATGGGAAACTTACTCAAGAACGAAAAGTAATACAAGAAGGAAGATGGAAATATGAAAAAGTATGAAGAATGAACAAGGTTGAAGAATTTTATAGTGCTAATAAGTATGAGAGACAGAGAATATAATTAATGAGAAGCAATAGACTTGAGGAAGTTATAGAAACAAAACAATAATCACATACGAAACCACACATTCTACAGTTTACAACATATATTATCATTCTTCATCTACCATGTCCAAAAAAGGTCTGTCCATTTACAACAAAAAACGATCTGCATTAATCTATGCCAACACATAACTCAATATGGTGCTATTGTAATTTATTTTTCCTTTAACCACTACTACTTCTACTTTTAATTTTTCTTTTCTCTCATCTTCTTCTCTCTTCTTTCTTCTTCTTCTTCTTCCTCTTTCTCTCCTCCTGCTTCTTCCAATTCATCATCTCCTTATTCTTCTTCATCTTCTTACATTCTTTTCCTCCTCCCTACTCTTCTTCTCTCACCTTCTTATTTATTCATCTCTCTCCTCCCTCTCCTTTCCTTCTCCTCCTTCTCCTTATCTTCCTTATCCTTTCCTCCTCCTCCTCCTCCTCCACCTCATCTTCCTTCTTCTTACAATCTTTTTTCCTTCTCCATACACTTCTTCTTCACCGCCTCACTTTGTTCTATCTCCTCTAATTATTTTCCTCCTCCATATTCTTCTTTTCACACCTTCTTATACATTCCTCATATCTCTCTTCTTCTTTTCTATATTCTCCTTTCCCTCCCTTCCCTCCTCCTTCATCTTCTTCTCACAGTCTTTTTTCTTCTCCACATCCTTCTTCTTCACAGTCGCTTCTTCATCTCTTCCTCATTATTTTCTCCTCTTCATTCATTCTATCTTCATTCTTTTCTGCTTATTCTTCCTTCTCCCCATCTGTTCATAGAAGAAGAAGAAGAAGAAGAAGCAGAAGAAGAAGAAGCAGAAGAAGAAGAAAACAGAAGAAGAAGAAGAAGAAGAAGAAGAGAAGAAGAAGAAGAAAACAGAAGAAGACGGTTGAAGAATAAGAAAAAGAAGAGAAGAAGAAGAAGAAGAAAAAGGAGGAGATGAAGAAGAAGAAGACCAGAGTGACATATAACACAAGCATATGACACTATAGTGAGGTCCTCGTTATAATGACAGTACTTGATCAACTTTGGTTTTGCTTTTTTTTGTCTATCTTTTAACAAAGCCAGTGGTACTATCCTTTTCCAGGTCCACAACGATACCAATTATGTTTCGACAGTATAGAAATATAATTAATCAATGTAGAGAATCGGCATCGCTATTCTTCTATCTTTATTCACTGCCATATAACGTGGACCACACTATAACAACATATTATCTTAACACCTTACACCCCCACCTTTAACACTAGACTATAATAACAGCAGCGAGGTTAGCCAATAACAAATGACATATGAGATATGATCATAAATGACACATGAATGTCCCTGAACCAGATTCGCAGACCACGTGGGCACATTCCGATCACTTCCTGTCATAAGGAGACAAGATGGCGGTCAACGGCACTGAAAATTCGCACAAGACGGAACAGGGTGGTAATGGGAATAAGATGAAGAAGATGGAGAGAGATAGGAGAAGATGGGGAAATGGAGGAATGGTTGATAAGGATGAGGTAGAGGAGGAGGAGGAAGTTGAGAAGGATGAGAAAGAGGAGAATATGAGAAGCGAAAGGAGTAGGAGAAGGAGGAGGAGGAGAATGACGGAGGAAGAGAAGAAGAGAACGGAAGGAGAGGAGGAGGAAGAAGAGGATGATAAGAGGAGGATGATAAATTAGATTAGATTTTCTTTATTTATTGTACTAGCCGTCAGGCTCGCTTCGCTCACCGTCTAGCCAGGGGGCTCCGCCCCCTGGACCCCCGACTGGATCGTCCAAAAATGAGATCAGCAGCTCGCTTCGCTCGCCTGCATTTTTCATTTGAGCATTTTTATCATATGTTAGGACGATCCAGTTGGAGGTCCAGACTAAACGTCTGGCTGAACGGATATGGCGAGCGAAGCGAGCCTGACGGATAGTAATATAATATTCGCAGGAATAGCTCTGATTGAAGTAGCAGTGCCCAATCAATTATTCCGCGATAAATACATTTTAATCCTCAACTTGGTGCCAACCTAAAAAGTCAACTCAACTTAATGCCAACCCTTAAAATATTAATTCTGTTACCAGTTAACAACTGTTTCGAAGAGGTACTCTCTCTAGATTATAGTTTCTGTATTAACAATGGTATGGACATTTCAATTATGATTAAGAGATTGGAATAAGAAGAATATACATGCTTGAAGACGAACTTTAAAATCCTTGAATACCACCCTTAGAGTTGAAATTCTTCGAAATCCGTTCTTAGTGCGCCTCTAAAGGGCCAACTGAACATACCTACCAATTTGAACGTTTTTGTCCGGTAGATTTTTAGTTCTGCGAGTGATGAGTGAGTCAGTCAGTCAGTCAGTCAGTCAGTGAGTGCCATTTGCTTTTATATATTATATAGAATATATATTTTACAATATTTACTGGCTTATACACTAATTTACATTAAATGACGGTACCGTAATGCTAGAATATTCAACGAATTTAAACGATAAATATTAATCAATGAGAATAAAGATTGAATGCAATTAGTATAACGAATATATAAATGTGATGTAACTTCATAAATCGGCGGTATCTCAAAAATAATTGTCAATTCTCTAAGGATAAAGTAATATCCTTTCCATCAACACACGACCGAGTTGTGATGGGATAGAACTGTTGGGAATCGAAGTAATGTTTGAATAAGAAACTCTACTTATGAGTTTAAAACTGGTTAATTTAAATCTTAGAATTAGGGATGATGAATGATATTAGAATGAGTAATAGTGAATACAATACTTCATTAATAATTAAACAATAAGGGAAAATGGAGAAAAAACTAGGTGAAAAGAGGAAGATGATAAAATTACGAGAATATGAAGTTTCTTTGTGTTGTTGGTGGAGTAGGATGAGGATATACAGGAAGAAACGATATGGGAGAAGAGGAGAAAAAAGAATGATAATAAAGGAGAAGGAAATGATTATGACGTTGATGGGTGTTGGAGGAGGAGGAGAGGAGGAGGAGGATGAGGTGGAGAAGGAGGAGGAGTAGAGGAGGAGTGAGGAGGAGGAGAGTAGGAGGTGGTGGAGATGAGTAGAGTAGGAGGATGTGGTTGGAGTAAGAGGAAAGGTGACCATTGCAGAAAATCGGTGTGTCATGGTCAAATTCTTGACCTTCAAACTTGTTCCCTCCCAAAATATCTCTCTCATTTGACTCTTATGCTTTGTTGCTCTCTTTTTCATTGACCTCTCTTTGTTGTCTCATTGACTGGACATTTTGCATAATTTGGCTCAGCGTCCAAGGTCCATACTTATCGGTAGTGGTACTTGTTATTGGCTTGTTATTGATACTGATATAGATATGAATTATTTTACATACTAACCACATCGAAATGACTGTTAATTTGGGTACAATATTAATTACGGAGCTTCGCTCTGGATGTAAAAACATAGAAATTTGTAACGAAAGATTTATTTATAGTTATTTATTTATTTTTTCCAGTCATATGTTCATGATTATCCTATCCATTGTGGAACAATAAGATAATAGGACTTTGGGAAACAGAGCCAGGAGAGAGAGAAAACTTAAATTCTATAGGTTATGGCTATTCCAACGCTCTTATATGGCTCTGAATCTTGGATACCTAGGAAGAAAGAATGGAGTAGGTTGAAGGCTGCCGAAATGAGGTTTATAAGAGCAGTAAAAGGGTGCACAAGGAAGAAAGGCTTTATAATTTGATGTAAGAAGTGAGCTCAACATAACCTCCATATGGCAGAATATTGAAGAAAATCGACAAACTGAAAGATCATGTTGAAAGGATGGAGAGCGACAGGATTCCCAGGGCAGTCATGTTGTAACCCGGTTGGGAGGGGAAGTGTGGGCAGACCCCGTAAAAGATGGATGTGATGGTGAGTTTGAAGTCGGAACAGGCAAATTGCCTAATCCTTGTAGGAAGACGATGACGACGATATTTTCATTATTACAGTTATATGAGTAGGCACATCAGGCTTATGCCCAAATCTGTCCCTTTTCAAATTCATACTACAGTCCAAATCAGAATCTTGATTAAGCTACTATCACTCAACATGGAAATGACTATTCGGTAAAATTAATATACCAACATTTAGATATTTAAGAAACGATTTCCAGCTGGAATAAGAACATATCGAGATTACCTTGATTTTTTATTTTTCAAATATAATTGTAGCCCTGTATAACAATAAAAATGTATTATACAAATTATTCATTGCTTTTCTATTGGTGCGAAATCCTTCACGGAAAGGTCCCACACCCTAGCCTGAATAATTCAAGCCATTGGAAGAGACTGTTGGGGCCAACAATACGAGGCGTTCTTCAGACAAGTCGGCAGGACAGGGAGCTCTCTCTATTATCAGCTGATTTCCAGACATCAGCCTAATCAGCCAATTGGAGAGCTTTCTGCCTCAATAAGCTTCAATAAGTAGGCAATCGAGAAATTAATATAATTTAATAACGTTTTGATATGAGATTGAGTTATGATATAATTATGAATTCTTAACACAATCGAGGGATAGGAAGGGAAAAAATAGAGGAGGAGAGGTAAAGAAAGAATAGAGAATGATTATTTGGGAGATAAATTTTCATCAGCGGTGCTGAATAGTGAGTTGTGTTTTTTCTGGCTCTAAATTTTGTAACATTGCTCAAAAGCTTCCCAATTAGGTGATTGTGTTGATATTTTTGTTTTTTTTTTTATCTTTTTTCACCGTCCAAAATTAAAAATCTTAGTTTTCGGGGTGGTTTTTGAGTGAAAATGGACTAAATTTTAGAAGTGAAATCATAACCCTATTTTGGACTTTTAAAATAACTAGCCGTCAGGCTCGCTTCGCTCGCCATATTCGTCTAGCCAGGGGCTAATCCTGGACCCCGACTGGATCGTCCAAGAATGAGATCGCTTGCATTTTTCATTTGAGCATTTTATCATATTATGTTAGGACGATCCAGTCGGGGTCCAGACTAAACGTCTGGCTAAACAGATATGGCGAGCGAAGCGAGCCTGACGGCTAGTAATATAATATTCCCAGGATTGAAGTAGCAGTGCCCAATCAATTTTTCCGCGATAAATGCATTTAATCTTCAACTTGGTGACAACCTAACAAAGTCAACTCAACTTAATGCCAACTTGACAAATTATTAATTTAGTTGCCAGTTAACAACTGTTTCGAAGAGGTACTCTATCTAGATTATAGTTCTATAGTAACATATGATATGGAAATTTCAATTATAATTAAGAGATTGGGAGAAGAAGAATACATGCTAAAGACGAACTTTAAACCCTTAAAAACAACCTTAGAGTTGAAATATTGCCAAAGATTTCTTAGTGCGCCTCTAAAGGGCCAACTGACCATACGTACCAAATTTGTGAACGTTTTTGGTCCGGTAGATTTTTAGTTATGCGAGTGATGAGTGAGTGAGTCAGTCAGTCGTCAGTCAGTGAGTGAGTGCCATTTCGCTTTTATATATATAGATAAATGAAGGGCAAGTCCATATCAGGCGTGTTTCTGGCCCCAACCCAATCAGTCAATCAAGAGCTCTCTCGTCTGCCGACTCTGAAAACACCCTTTAAAACACCTAATATGGTATCGCCCTAGGTATGTTATGTTTTTGAAGGACGGATTCAAAGATCCAAAGGTTCAAAGAACCTCACATATCGCCTCGGTATAAGATTTCATGAGGGAAAACGATAAAACTTGAATCTCTACTACATTCTAACCACAGAGGACAAAAAATTACAATTGTATCTCCACATAAAATATTATCAAGAATATAGGGAACCAGAATAACGCGAACTTTTATAAACGCCATAAAAACATATGGGAAGGGCAAATATCATTTTATATAAACTAATGTAAAGTTCACGACTTGCCATTGAGAATTATTAATAACATCTATCACTTTTCGACAATTACTTCTTCAAGATGGCTTCCTCCTGCACGAATACACTCTTGAAATCTGTGTTGACGATTCCTCATTGATCGCTGCAACATCTGCGTTTCCTGGTCCCATGATCTGTCCACCTGCGATTACTGTTTGTGGAGCTATCTCAAATCAACGTTTTTACAACTTGACCAATAACTGTGGTCGAATCATAACAACAATTCAAAATGAAATTAACAATATCCCAGCTGAATGTTGCAGCAATCGTTCAGACATCTCAACACAGATTTCAAGAGTGTATTCGTTCATGAGGAAGCCATCTTAAAGAAGTAATTGTCAAAAAATGGTAGATGTTATCAATAATTTTCAAATAGCAGTCTTGAACTTTACATTAGTTTGAAAAAAAATCATTTTTGCCCTTCCCCTAAGGTTTATGGCTTTTTTAAAGTTCCGTTAATTTGTTCACTCTATATAACAATGATTCATCGATACGAAAAAGGAAATTCATATAAAAAAGTGATGGAACCCTGTGAAAGTAGAAAAAGTGAAGGAA
>NW_024094216.1:0-11129 GCF_014356525.2 Nilaparvata lugens
ACTCAAGATCATTTTGATATAACAGTTCCAATGTTATCCTAGGACCAGGGAAAATTGCTGCTGGTGAACTCAATTTGGTGAACACTTGAACAAACAATTTTTCCTCTCAAATTTTCCCTGTTCTCAGATAGCTGGATGGGAGTTATAGTGCGCCTTCAGGGAGAAATAAATTTGATTCATGATCACAAAAGACTTGAATAATGCTCCTCTCAACAGATAACTTGGAAATCGGGAACTGTAGTAGGATTCTCTGTCTCTATTCTCTTTGTATAATCTCTTATCTAAGTTGATACTTGGTTTAAAATCGAATAGAATTTGATAATATTATTGAAGAATAGATTAGATTGGATTAGAGTTCTTTATTCATGTATGTTGCACTATATACGGAGACAGACAGAAAGAGAGAGGGAGAGAGAGAGTGAGAATGAAAAAGAGATATGGGGAGGAAAGAGACAGAGCGAGGAAGAGATATAGATACACAGAGAGAGTAGTAGATGAACAAGACAAAATAAATGACATTTAGAAATCTTTTCTAAAAAACTTTTAGAAATAGGATAGGGTGAATAATTGAAAAATGACGCTTAGAAAAGATTTAAAGAAGGAATAATTGGAGAGAAAGAGAGGTGGGTAGTAAGTAAGAACTTGAAGGAGAAAGAAAACGAAAAAAGGAAAATATGAATGAGAAGAACGTAGACATAATGAGGGGAGATGATGAGGACAAATGAAGAAAGAAGAGAGTAAAAATATTGGAGAAGCAAATGAAAGTGATGGTGATTGAAGTGGATTAGGAAGACGAGAAGGAGAAGGAGGGAGAGGATGAGGAGGTGAGAAAGAGGCTGAGGATGAGGAGGAGAAGGAAGAGTAGAAGAGGGAGGAAGATAAGAAGAAGGGGGAGGATAAGGAGGTGCGAAGGACGAGAGGAAAAAGAAGGAGGTGGATGAGGAAGTGGATAAGGAGAAGAAGAAGGAGGATGAGAATCAGGAGGGGAAGGAGAAAGATGAGAGGTGAAGGAGAAAAATAAGAAGAAGAAGAAGGAGGAGGAGGAGGAGAAAGAGGAGGTGCAGAAGAAGCAGAAGGAGGAGATTTGAAGAAGAAATAAGAGAGATTTGAGGAAGAGGAGTGAAATGAGGAGGAGATAAAGGAGGAGATGGAGGAATGGGGAGAAGGATGATGTGAAAGAGGGTTTGTGGAGGGGAAGTAGTAGAAGGAGATTGAGTAGGACGAGGAAGGGGAAGAGGAGATAAAGGTAGAGAAAGATCACCATGAGAGAGTATGATGTATTATTTTCAAATAAGCGGATCCACTTTTTACTATCATTATTTTATTATTTATCAACAGAACTTTCCGTATTACTCAAATGATTCTGATATAATTTTTTCAATTGTTCAGATCTTATAGAGCAGTAATGGAATTTGTTTTCAATTGTCTGGTCCACGGCACCTCGTCTCATGTAGAACTCATTCACTGGATTCCCATCTACCACTAGGAAATTCATTGTCGTGCAATTATTTTTTACTGCAATCTGAAAAAAAGTCAAGAATTCAATTGAAAAGTACTAGGTTGAAAATTAACTAAGATAATTCGAGATAAATAATTTGACATCAAGAAAAATTATAATAATTCATTGGAAGAATACAAGATGAGAGGCTAGAGTCGAGAGAAGAATCAATGAAGAATAATGAATAATATGTAATCAATGGCTCTATAGTCAATAATATATAATCAATAATAATAATCAATGGCTCAATGAAGAATAATGATCATATATTATTATAAGTAGTAGTATTATTAGTTGAGGACATTCTCTCAGTACTCTTATCGGATGGGTGACCGCTCAAGGCCGGCTTCCCTACCTGACAATTGAGAGCTAAAAAATACTATTAGTTCAAACCCAACGATTTTATTTTCGAGAAAATTAAACCATAGAGAAACAATAGCTTGAGTAGATATCCCATGGTATAAGGCGTATATGTCGCAACTTTGACTGTTAACTCAAGCCGATAGTTCACGTAGTTCTTTCCCAAAAAGCTGTGTCACGCTAGTAGTCTCTCATATTGTGCCGTTTATACACTCTCACCCCAATAAAACAGTAAAAATCTACAATAGTCGATAGTAATCGACTTGGGATAACAGTAAAAATTGCGACAAAAACGCCCCATACCATGGGATATCTACTCAAGCTATTGTTTCTCTATGGTAAACTATGAGAAAAAATGATGAGTCATAGTGTGAGCAAATGTGTGTTGCCTGAATTGTAGGACCATGATTCTCAGCTTTTCTGATTCTCTGCCTTGTCACTGCCTTCTTTAGAGGATAGCTGATACCGGTATATCTGATGTAATATCACCTGTTTATTCTTGTTTAAAATTATGAGTGATATCTCATCATCTAAGTAAATTTGTTTTTCAATGATTAAATTAAGAATTTTCTTAATATTGATATTGAGTATTCTGTGAATTAATTATATTTTTACATTGTTAAAAACGATCTGACAACGTCACAGAGCTGGAAAAGGATAGCGCCATCTGCTTTGACAGATGATAGACAAGGATAGCAACACCAATGGTAATCAAATACTGCCATTATAACGTGAACCTCACTATAGGAAGATGATACGAAAATGATACAAAGATGATTTGAAGATAATAGACAAGGATAGCGACACCAATGCTAATCAAATACTGCCATAAAAACGTGGACCTCACTATAGGAAGATGATACAGATATGATACAAAGACGATACAAAGATGAAACAAAGATAATACATGGATTATAGACAAGAATAGCAACACCAATGGTAATCAAATACTGTCATTATAAGGTGGACTTCACTATAGGATGATGATACAGAGATGATACAAAGACGATACAAAGATGATACGATGATGTTACAACGATGATACACATATAAAACGAAGATGATACATGGGTTATAGACAAGGAAAGCAACACCAATGCTAATCAAATACTGCAATTATAACGTGGACTTCACTAAAGGAAAATGATAAAAAGGTAATACGAAAACAATACAAAGGTAATAGGAAGATGATACAAAGATGATACGAACACGATACCAAGATAATACGAAGATGACTAAAGATGATAGACAAGGATATAGTGAGGTCCACGTTATAATGGCAGTGGATGAAGATGGGAGAATAACGATGCCGATTCTCTGCATTAATTAATTATATTTCTACACTGTCAAAAAATAATTGGCATCGTTCTGGACCTAGAAAAGGATAGTACCACCGGCTTTGTCGAATAATAGACAAGTAAAGCAAAACAAAAGTTGATCAAATACTGTCATTACAACGTGACCTCACTATAACAACACCAATATTAATCAAATACTGCCATTATAAAGTGTACCTCATTAAAATTGCATTCTTTTCATTTATGCATTTTTTCAGGAAAAAGGTAATGTCCAAAATAATACAAATAAATAATTACGTACCTCAACCACTGCATCAAACAGCCGTGCTCCTATGCCTTTTCCCTGGTGCTCTTTCTCTAGGTAGATGTCTTCAAGGTATAGCTCATGGCCATACCATGAACTGAAGGTGAAAGATGTGAAGGCATAACCAATCAGATTTGAGTTACTTTGGCTATTCACACCTGAGAAATCAAGATGAAATATTATTTATTATCATCACAAAGGATAGTCTAATGAATGGTTCATAATTGAGACGTCCAAACTCAATTAAAACTACGGTTCTTTGATTTATTATTTACTAGCCGTAAGGCTCGCTTTGCTCGCCATATCCGTCTAGCCAGGGACCTCCGCCCCCTGGACCCCCGACTGGATCGTCCAAAAATGAGATCAGCGGACTCGCTTCGCTCGCCTGCATGTAGTAGACCTGAGCGGAACCTCTGTACCGAGTTCTGGACCCCCGTCCTGGATTGTCCAAGAATGAGATCAGCGGGCTCGCTTCGCTCGCCTGCATGTAGACCTCAGCGGAACCTCTGTACCGAATTTGAACGTATTATGTCAATTTGATCTCGAAAAACACCTGTTACAATATTGGCGTATCTTTGGCAAACAAAATTCGTCCACCTCAGCTAAACCTGTGTACTGAATTTTTTTTAATATAATATTTCCATCAATTATTGAAAAAGGTGAGGAAACACAGAAAAGCTGAGAAAACGCTAATTTTGGCTAACTAGATAAATTGGTATTTAGGAGGTCCTGGATGAATGCATTTCAATCTTCAACTTGGTGCCAACCTAACAAAGTCAACTCAACTTAATGCCAACCTGACAATTTTTTCAATTTATTTACCAGAACAACTGTTTCGAAGAGGTACTCTCTCTATATTATAGTTCTATATCAACATATGGTATGGACATTTCAATGATAATTTCAAGATATTGGAATAAGAAGAATATACATGCTAAAAGAACTTTAAACCCTTAAAAACCACCCTTAGAGTTAAAATATCGCCAAAAGATTTCTTAGTGCGCCTCTAAAGGGCCAACTGAACATACCTAACAAATTTGAACGTTTTTGGTTCGGTAGATTTTTAGTTCTGCGAGTGAGTGAGTGAGTGAGTGAGTCAGACAGTCAGTCAGTGAGTGAGTGCCATTTCGCTTTTATATATATAGATACTTATATAGGCACCTACTAAAAAACCTTTGGGCTTTGTGGGACCTCCAATGTGATATTTGTTCAATAAAACTTGATTGACTTGAACTATATGCGAGAGATATCCTATTATATTAAGCGAGCAATTTCTGTATATATCTGGCTATTTTTATATCTGGTTATTTATGTTTTACGGATCTCGAAAACTGCTCTAATGATTTTCACGTAATTTGGAACATAGTAGGTTTATGATATAAAGATTCAATTGCACTAGGTCTCATTCTCCGGAAAACTTGCTGAAGGACATTGAAAGGATAATAATTCATCCTTGGAAAACAGATGATAATTTCGTCGTCTCTGGATAACAGAAAATGCGTGTGCCTGTGTGGGAGAGAGACAGAATTATTTCCAGCTGTGTAATCATGATCAATCAGCGAGATATTTTATCTGGCTAGACAATTTTTAATCGATTTGATCAACATAATCTGATTTGTTGACATGACATGATAATCCTCCTAAACTAGAGTATATCATAATTTTCAAAGTTCATCATTATTTGACAATATTTCAATTGATTAGAGAGTGTTATTTTGTTATTCAATTTGGTTTGTATATAATCTGAATATTATATATTTTTTGTTTTAAAATGTTTGAAAATTGAACCTGAATTCAAGTGTATGGAACATAACCTACTTTCTGGACTATTTATAGTGTATAAATCAAAATTCGGGAAAAAACAGGACTAAAGTGCACGTCCAGTGCCAACATACCTGTCATCAAATTTTTGGTTGGGATCGATTTAGTATGTTATTTTGAGCACAAAATCACAAATATTAAAAGGCTGTCACTATTGTTTTTAAAATAAACTGAGTTCAAAGTAGCACAACTATAGTAGAACATGCATTTAACTTATAAGTAGCAACCATAAGTAGCTAAGGTTAGGAAAAGCTTTAGGTTAAGAAGAGCTTTAGGTTAGGAAAGCTTAGGTTAGGATAAGCTTTGGGTCAGGAAAATTCAGATTAGGAATATCATAATTTTTTGATGATTTCAATAATCAAAATGGCTGCTACCCATAGGTTAAATGCATGTAAAATTGTGCTACTTTGAACTTGGTTTATTTAAAAAACAATAGTGACCGCCGTTTAATTTTTGTGATTTTGTGCTCAATATAACATAGTGTACTAAATCTATCCCAACCAAAAATTTGATGACAGGTATGTTGGCACTGGACGTGCACTTACACCAAAAACAGTTTTGGGCTGTGCCTGTTAGTACTTCCCCAATCATTTTATAGAATTGTGTTCAGTTTATCAAAAGTCAATAAATAAATAACGAGCGAAGCTCGGTGCCCAGATATTTACTTTTAATATGAAGAGAAGAAACCGATTTCTGGTTGCACAGTTTGTAGCATGGACAGAGTAGTGTAGAGGAGTATGCATGCTGCATTTAATTGGATGCTGACACAAAAGTAGGGAGAATGCTGCAGTTAGGTTGTGGCAGTGATTAGTGAAGGAAAGAGTATCTGGCCTTTCTGTCTTCGAGAGAGAGCCGTGTAAAAAGTTATAATTATCTCTCGGACTTTAGATATTAGTGAATAATTACAATGGTTTGGATGACATGTAAAATAGATAACGTCAAACGTTATTACTTCTTCGAATCATGATTATTTGCTTCATGCTATGTTGAATTTGTTGTGGTATCTAATGTACGAGTAGTTTGCTCATGTAATTGGAATAGGGCCAATATTATAAATATTGGATCACAACAGTTTGACATCTCATATACTGCAGGAGCATTGTTTCCTTGATGCAGTTTCAAATGTCGAATAAGTAAAGGAAGAAAGAAAGTAAGAAAGAAGAAAGGAAGAAAGGAAGAAAGGAAGAAAGGGAGAAAGGAAGAAAGGAAGAAAGAAGAAAGGAAGAAGGAAGAAAGGAGAAAGGAGAAAGGAAGAAAGGAAGAACGGAAGAAAGGAAGAAGGAAGAAAGGAAGAAAGGAGAAAGGAGAAAGGAGAAAGGAGAAAGGAGAAAGGAGAAAGGAGAAAGGAAGAAGGAAGAAAGGAAGAAAGGAAGAAAGGAAGAAAGGAAGAAAGGAAGAAAGGAAGAAAGGAAGAAAGGAAGAAAGGAAGAAAGGAAGAAAGGAAGAAAGGAAGAAAGGAAGAAAGGAAGAAAGGAAGAAAGGAAGAAAGGAAGAAAGGAGAAAGGAGAAAGGGAGAAAGGGAGAAAGGAAGAAGGAAGAAAGGAGAAAGGAAGAAAGGAAGAAAGGAAGAAGGAAGAAGGAAGAAGGAAGAAAGGAAGAAAGGAAGAAAGGAAGAAAGGAAGAAAGGAAGAAAGGAAGAAAGGGAGAAACGGAAAAAGGGAGAAAGGGAGAAAGGGAGGAAGGGAGAAAGGGAGAAAGGAAGAAAGAAAGAAATGAAAAAGAAAGTAAGGAAGAAAGGGAGAAAGGGGAAAAGGGAGAAAGAGAAGAAAGAAGAAGAAGAAAAGAAGAAGAAAGGAAGAAAGAAGAAGAAGAAAGAATAAGAAAGAAGAAGAAAGAAAAAACGTAATAAGCTAGACCTGGGATTCTTTGGAGCGAGTGAAACTATCGGCCAATGACAGTAGAGCTCAACCTTTATTGGTCAACTTCACAGAGAAGGATCAGAGGGAACATTCTTACCGACTATTGTTTCGCCTAATGTGTAGTATCACTTATACCGGTAGAAAGCGCTTGTATACGCAAATGACGATTTCTGTCTGAGCTTGATTAGTATTGTTGTAGGGGGACGTAGTGGGGAGTCATTGGCATCCTACACTTCCCTCTCCATCAAACCAGTTCACACCACTCTCTCCCCCCAACAAAACAACTGCTGACAGGATTTATGGCTTGAGGCATGCATGCATGTCATTGTTTTGCTAATAATACATAGACTAGACATTCATTTTTCTTATTCTAATCACTTCATCACTTGCTACTCTCAACTCTCCAGATCGCATGAATGCTGCGTCTCCATTGACAAAGAGGATTAATTTTTATTTCTAATCAACAAGAACTAGAAAACAATAAGTGAATGAGTAGCCAGATAAACTGTTGTCCATTATAAAAATATAATATAATCCAAACTTATTACATTATGTACTTCAATCAATAATTGAAAAATTTTAAATCAATCTAATTTAATCCATAATATTGCGATTTTGAACTTAAAAATTGAGAAAGAGCATGGAATAATTTTAATCATGACATGTTCTTGAGGTGCTGTGTAATGCAGCATTATATTCTCTGTATTGTTCTAAAATGATTTTAATAAATGATGTCAAACTGCTCATTAACAATAATATTGTTTCAGTTACTTTTTTTCATTGAATAGCCAAAGATTGTTAACCTTAAAATATATTATTTCAGTTGCTTTTTGTTTTCATTGAATAGCCAATGGTTGTCAACCTTTTTCATGGACTGTACCCATAGTGGAAAGTTCTAATTTTTCATATGAACTAAATGCTGTTAGGCTAGCCGTCTAGCGGGAGATTGGGGAAGAGGGAGTAATTTGAAAATTCAATGAATTTCTCTCATTATAAACTTATAAGAGTTATAATCTTCTTAGCATTCAGTAAAATAACATCCAGTTTCATTGTATATTATAAGGAGGAAATTGATTGATACTCTTAAAAAGATTTACCTACCCCTCTCTGTTATTATGTATGTGTATTTTTGTTGTAAATGTATTTCCTTTGCTTGATATAATACAAAATTATAAGTAGAGCAATAAAGAGCAAAACTAAAATCGTAAATCGATTTTGAAATAATCTTCATGACCTTTTAGAAGAAACTTTGTGGCTGAATCTGCTAATCAATTCCGACCGTGTTGATAAACTTGAAACGCAAAAAATGCTGTTGATTTTATCATTTTTATTCATAGTTCACTTGGACGCACGGTACGATTCAATCACTTGAAAATATCAAGAGATTGAAGATATTCTCCTCATATTCACGATCTCGGTAGTTCTAAGATGGAAAACAGTAGTTGAAGATAAATATTTAAGGTAACTGAGCTCCTATAGGATAAAATTTAGAACCAATCATGAGTTTCTATGATGTATGATCCTCGTTTAAGAGACTCTTGATTAACAGTGGAATTGCGAAAAAATAGTAAAACTTAATCGTCACTTTTCAATCGGTTGCAACTTTCTAATGGTATTGAAATCGAAAGTATTGTTGATTGGAGTGAGAAGAGGAGGAAATTCCTCACATCCTTGACTAGATTTTGATTTTATATCTGAATTATTTCATAAGATATGCAGCATTGAATAAATAAATTGTCATTATTTTGTGTATGGAATATGGGTTGAAGTACAGTGTACACTCAACAAAAAATTTCCCATTTCTCTGGGAACTTGACTCATGATATATGATTTCCAACTACCTTCACAAGCCGAAAAGAAAGAGCGTACGGGAAGATCCGAAAATTGTATCAAAAGTTATGAATGAGTTCTACCTGTTCTCAGATTGTAGAGCACAAAATTACGCCTAGTAGGATGTTGAATTATACATTTTTGAATTGTGACAATCGGAAGATATTGTTGATTAAATACTATAAGATTTATCAAAATTGATTTTTCCATGAAATTCTACTCGTTTTGGAAAAACTGTAGGATAGAACTGATTGAAGTTAGAGAGGTCTGAATGATTTCATTTTATTCTGAATTTTATGTACAGTAAAAAGGAGAGAGACGATTTTTTTTGTCCAATGACTGGATTTGATTGTAATAGCTCAGAACTGGAGAATGAACCAGACATATTAGGTATTTGGGCCACTCTGTACAAGAAATTTTGCATGCGAAAATTGGTTCTGGACTTCTCTTATGCATACAACCCTAAAAAAATCAGAACTACATGAATTATAATATTGCCTCTTTTTCATGTCTAAATTGACTGGACTAATTATAATGTTATACACGTGAGTCACATATCTACTATCTTCTATAAGGTGGCGACAGGCGCGGATCGCCCGATCCCCCCCCACCTATTTCACAAGTGGTGTTTGAAAAAACTACAGTTACTATAGTTCAGAACGGGATAATCTCGGGATAATCGACTTCGTTTACAGAGGTTCAACTGTATTTCATTTTCATAGTAATTGCTTTTCGTTACATTGAAGGACTGATGAATTCGAAGTATTTTCTATTCTTGTTGGGAATATAGATGTTATTGTGGAATGTTGAATATTATTGTTTAACTTTGGGCTCATATTTCTATTGGTATTCATTATAATTAAGCTTAGTAAATATATTTTGTTCATTTATAGTGGTTTTGTATAGACTAATTATTGAACTAGCATGAGTTTTAACTTTTGACTTACTGAAGGACAAAGTCGTTTGTCCGTCTGTTTATGTTCTACAATAACTTTAGAAGAAGTGATCATCTTCTCAAATTATGAACTCGTATTCTCCGAACCCTTTTAAGGTCAAGTTCGTTGGACAACAAATTGACTCACTCTTTCGTCCTTTTTCAGGATATGACAATAACATTGAAAGTGCATAAGAAAAATTGTTAATCTTATCATTTGGTCAGCTGAAGAATTCTTTGCATGCAATTACTACAGTTTTCCATTCATCATTCGTAACATCATCTGAGGTTATTTGGAGCAAAGTAGTAACTGTCTACTAAAGTTGATTTGGGACTATCACACACGCTGACATATGATTTAGCTGGTTCTTTATACTTTACAACTTTTGTATCAACAAAATGTATGGGTTGATATAATTATCAATTTGCGGTTTTGGCTAGTTATTTCTCTTGGAACTATGTATCGAAATCATGTATCAAACGTTAAAAAAATGATTTTCCATATGTGTGTCAAAGATGTTGAAGCGTCAGAGTAATATTTTTAGAGTAATTTTTCATTTCAAATAACATTCCCAATGGAAACTGCTGTCAAATTATTATTGTAAGAGAAATATTTAGCACTTTATTAATTTTCATAACTCTGTATAATCAAAAGTTGAGGGTTTTAAAGATTACAATGCAAAACAGTTCTTGAGCGTTCTCTGAACCACGGGGGTCACAGTTCATACAGATAGAAAAAGATAAATCTTTTAACCGATATTATCATAATATGCTAGAAGTATCAGTAGTTATTAGTAATTTTTCATATAGTGATAGCTAATAGTAGGTTATAGTAATTGCAAAAATATAGACTATTTATTATTTGATATAGCCTATTACTAATAGGTTTTCATAGAAGGTGTAAATTATTTATATGCAGATTTTTTATATAATTTGCATTCGTCAATTCCATTGAATTAATTGAATTTTAATTCTGGGATATATTATATCACACACTGTCAACAAATTTATTACTTTATATTCTTTACTTTGAAATATATTATTGAAAGGAAATAAATTATGGAGGTTCTGTTTTCTTCGTGATCTATTCATTATTGAGTTTATGAATTTGTCTCAGAAATAAATCTGGCTGTCTAGCAAGTAGTCAAATAGAAAAAAGCATGAATATTTTTTCTGTATACCCAGTTTTCCAGAAGTTACAATTACTCAGAAGATATAAAGATAA